>NW_022196915.1:103479736-103494533 GCF_008632895.1 Mastomys coucha
ACTCTATAACCTGAGAGTCTCTATAACAACATTATAATCTGATAGTCTCTATAACAACTCTATAACCTTATAGTTTCTATAACAACATTATAATCTGATAGTCTCTATAACAACTCTCTATAGTCTGATAGCCTGGCACCTTGGGGCTTTCTTTTCTGTTTTGCTTTATCTGACTGTCTAGGGCTAGCAATCTGTCCAGCTCTGAAGGACGACACAGTATTCATCTGCATGAGGTACCAATGGCTCTCCTTTCACCCCACGTCTATCAGAGGCCACAGCTAAGGCATCAGACACGCAGAGACTGACTAGCCACGTCTGGCCAGCCCCGTGGATACGCAATTATCCAAGCGTAGCATTGCCATGTGACCCCATCTGGCTCCCCTCTTTGGGGGAGAACCCTGAGATCCATGTTCTGAGGTCATGTTGAGAGTTAGGCACACATAAAAGATCCCAGAGAGTCAAATTCATCAGAAGCCTCCACATTCCCTCACCTCCCCTGCTTTCAGGACAGAGATTAGGTTTGCTCGAAGTCATGGGTCCCTGAGGTCGGACTCTCTAAAGCCTTGGGAGCCCAGGTCAAAGCATGGGCAACCAGGTTCAGCAACTATGGGAATGGCTGGAGAAGATGCTAGATGCAGTATCTCAGGGCTCCCCAAGGGTCCATGGTACTTGGGAACGTTTTAGAAAACCTAACTATGAACTAAGAAGAAGGGCTTTGGCTAGTAGGAGTCATCAGTACAGGGTTGCAGGAAACCCGCACCAATTAACCAGATGACACCCCGGGAAGGGACGAGGTGTGGGTGCGCAGTTCACGGCAGTCGGTCCGAAGCGGAAAGACAGCTCCTCAAGATAACAGAAGGACCTCTCACACACATCCTTTTGCTACAGTCCTCTAAAAATTCCGTTCATGTCTTTCTGACTTGTCTCTAAAACACGAAACTACAAAATGTGTTTATAACTTATATCTTCTGGAAAATGTTATGTTTAATAATGAAAATTTACATGTGAACCCAAAGCCAACTCCTGTATAACAACTGTATGCACAATCATTTTGGGGTATAAAGTTTTTCAGTATTTTTTCATCATGTGCCTTCTATCGTGGCCAAAAGAGCAACTGGAGAGAGCAATATGACATTGCCAGACTTACCATGGTGTATAATGGCATAGAATTTTACTGAAAATCAGTCAGAGGAAAACACAGGGCCTGAGAGGTGGCTTGTGGGTAAAAGCGGCTGTATCCACACCTGACAAGCTAAGTAATCCGAATGATGGAAGAGGAGACAGAGTGCCATGAACTATGACCTCCAAATATGCAAGGTGACGTGTGTGTACGTGTATGTGTGTGTGTGTGGTAGTGTGTGTGCATTAGTGTGTGTACGCATGTGTGTGTGTGCTAGTGTGTGTGCATTAGTGTGTGTACGCATGTGTGTGTGTGCCCATGGGTGTGTGTGTATGTGTGTGTGTGTGCGCATGGGTGTGTGTGTGTGTGCCTATATGTCTGTGTCTCTCTCTGTGTTTGTGTCTCTGTGTGTGTGCATGTATGAGTGTGTATGTGTCTCTCTGTATGTCTGTGTGTGTGACTCTGTGTGTGTTTGTGCACATGCGAGTGTGTGGTGTGCGTTTATATGCGTGTGTGCATGTCTATTGTGTGTGTATGTCTCAGTGTGTATACGTATGTGTGTGCATGTGTCTTGTGTGTGTATGAATGCAATTTTACTTTTCACCCTAAGGTTCTGTGTTTAGCAAAGCATCACCCTTGAGCGGGTTGGTCACCAATCATAAACCATAAACAACAATGCAGACTTTTTAATATTGCAAAATTAGTTCCCTCACTCATCCCTGTCGCCCAAAGCTACATCTGAAGCTTTGAAGACACCTGTAAGTAATAAATCCCTAGGAAGCATTCCTTCTGCCAAGAGAGAAAAAGAACAACGGACTTCAGGACACACCGTCTAAATGACGCACCAAGTTCTCAGAAGCACCAATCCAACCCCTAACCTTTTCCCTGAAGAAGAACGAGGCAGTGAGGAGAAGCACCCAGCACAGGCTGCCCTCTACGGGAAACACAGTCATTTTCAGGTTACTTCTGCCAAACCCTGCATCTCCCCACTCCTTCCGGAGGAAAGATGAGCAGATGTAGAGCAGCATCTGGAACCTCCAGAGACAGGGACATAGAAGGTAACTGTCTGCTACTAATGAGTCCCTGGGGGGCAGGGGGAGGGTGCAGGGGAGAAGACGAGGACACACAAACAGGCAAGATGGCGCCTTCTCGGAGCTGGGAGCGGACAGGGAAGAATCTCTGACACTCTTTCCTTTTTCTCTAAGGAGCAGCAGACACAGCACCACGACTGCTGATCTGGCTGCACTGTCATTTTCCCACGGGAACTGAGGCCTGGAGAGTCCCGACCTTCATCATTACTCAAAGTGATATAAATCAGCTGTAAAAGGCCAACGGCTCCAGGAGTCCGTTAAATCAGGTGCTCGGAGAGTGGTCCCGCTCACAGAGCTGGAAATCAGGATGGTGGTTGCTAGGGACCAGGGTGGAATGGAGAATGGGAGTCGGTATCTAATGCCTACAGAGATTTGGTTTTCCAAGATGAAAGGGATTCCAGAGACAATGTCACCGGTGGGTACAGAATAAGGTCAGCGTGGCAGGCAGGTACGGGTGGGCTGGGCTTGAAACGATCCATTTCATGCTTCGGGCACTGTATCACAACTTTGTTTTGTACTTTAAATGTCCTGAAAACAAGCCAATTACCTTTGAAAACCAGATAGGAGACAACCACCCACTGCAAATGCTAAACCCAGAAAGTTAAAAACTGGAACGGGGGGGGGGGGGGGGGGGGGGGGGGGGGGCTAGAGAGACGGCTCAGCGGTCAAGAGCACTGACTGCTCTTCCAGAGGTCCTCTGTTCAATTCCCAGTAGCCACATGGTGGCTCACAACCATCTTTAAGGGGATCCGATGCCCTCTTCTGGTATGTATGAAGACAGCGACAGTGTACTCATAAATAAAATAAATAAAGAAAAAAGAAAAAACTGGAACAGGATGGGAACTCATTTAAGTCAGTGAAGTGACTTTACTATCAGAAATGTTTTAACACCATTCGCTGTGACTTCAGCATGTACACAGGTAAACAAATAAAAAAGGCAGAGTTCATGCTGTACTTTCCCTTTCAAGGACACCATATCTGTCCCCACATGACCCTCGACTATTGTGCCTGTGGCCTTCCACTACAACAGCGTGTTCCAAACATTCCCTGGGACACAACTTCAATATACAGATTTACAAGACCTTGCCTTGGTCTAATAGAGGAGGCCGGAGAATCCCGCCTGAGAAGCCCACCTGAGAAGCCCACCTGAGAAGCCCTCCTGAGAAGCGCACCTGAGAAACGCACCTGAGAAGCTCGCCTGAGAAGCCCACCTGAGAAGCGCACCTGAGAAGTGCACCTGAGAAATGCACCTGAAAAGCCCACCTGAGAAGCCCACCTGAGAAGCACACCTGAGAAGCACACCTGAGAAATGCACCTGAGAAGCGCACCTGAGAAGCGCACCTGAGAAGCTCACCTGAGAAGCGCACCTGAGAAGCTCGCCTGAGAAGCTCGCCTGAGAAGCCCGCCTGAGAAGCCCACCTGAGAAACGCACCTGAGAAGCTCGCCTGAGAAGCCCACCTGAGAAGCCCACCTGAGAAGCGCACCTGAGAAATGCACCTGAGAAACGCACCGGAGAAGCGCACCTGAGAAGCTCGCCTGAGAAGCTCGCCTGAGAAGCTCGCCTGAGAAGCCCGCCTGAGAAGCCCACCTGAGAAGCCCACCAGAGAAGCCCACCTGAGAAGCCCTCCTGAGAAGCGCACCTGAGAAATGCACCTGAGAAGCCCACCTGAGAAGCCCACCTGAGAAGCCCTCCTGAGAAGCTCACCTGAGAAGCCCACCTGAGAAGCCCACCTGAGAAGCGCACCTGAGAAGCGCACCTGAGAAGCCCACCTGAGAAGCGCACCTGAGAAGCGCACCTGAGAAATGCACCTGAGAAGCCCACCTGAGAAGCCCACCTGAGAAGCCCACCTGAGAAGCGCACCTGAGAAGCCCACCGGCAGCACCACCCATTCCCCTGCAGGGGTTAGGTGAGGGCAGGGCACTGGTGTGCTTTATGAAACACGGGTGTGACTCAAGACAAAGCCTATGGACTCTCTTCTGACACATGCAGTCACTCTCTGTCCACTCAGCAAGAACTACGCCCAGCAGGTCCCGCCACCGCACTCGGCACTGTACATACTGAGCCTCTGAGGCTTATAAACATCCAGGCTAACCCACACCACACCGGCCCACTCCTGCTCCACCATAAACGGCAACAGAGCAGGGCAGTTACAACAGAAAGCAGGCAGCATGCAGGACTCCACGATGAAGGACTCTGGTGTTGGAATCCCACAATGCCCAGGGCAGCACTACCTAAACATAGAGGGCTTACAGCCTGGCGTTTCTGATGTTCTGCAAGCTGTAGATGCGGCCTAGCT
The DNA here is from genome assembly GCF_008632895.1 of Mastomys coucha. NCBI lineage: Eukaryota > Metazoa > Chordata > Mammalia > Rodentia > Muridae > Mastomys > Mastomys coucha. The sequence goes on from NW_022196915.1 coordinate 103,484,245, forward strand.
CAAGGACTCTGCTTCCCTCTGTTTCCTAGCTATCATTCAGTGCTCAGCTCTGCTCCACCAGAAACACCGAGACAGATGGCTGTGACCAAACTCATAAGCCAAAATAAATCACCCCTGCTTGAATCTGTCCCTGACAGGCATTCAGCACAGCAACGGCAAACCTCATGCAGATAGAGCTGACATAAAGGAACCCTGCCCAAAAACAAACTAACCTTGTCCCAGAAAAGCTAAGAGCAGGCCTCCTGAGACCCTCAAACACACAGGGCTGGAGAGCGGAGTCCCGTCCAGTTACAGTTGGTGAAGGGTCGTCATAGGATTTCCAGCGCTCTGCCACATAGAAGTGCAAAAACAGTGCCTACTGAAGTGAAAGTGCTCGGCCAGCAAGGTCGGTGCCCCATCGGTACAAAGCCCCGACGCTCTTCAGAAGGAAGGGGAGACAAACATGGGAACCCCTTCGAAGTAGAAGTTAATTTCAAGAACCTAGAATGTCAAATCAAAGAACCACTAGGCAAATATTTTGATTCCTGTCAGTAAATGAAAGATCCAAGGTTACCAGAGTGTCCAATCCATAAGCAGGACCATGACCAGTCTCTGAAAGAAATTCAGCCAGAGAACGACTTGCTAAAACCTCAGCTGGCACAGCTAGGTACACAGACCACAGAGACACACGAAATGATTGGGCACAATTGACACCAAGAAGCCACACCATCAGTCACGGAGAAATAAAAACCAACCCCCGAGATTCTAAAAACCAACCCGTGTGACTCTACAGGAGAAATACCTCAAAATCACTCGGCAATCTCTTCGAAATGGACGCATGCTCAGGACAGGACCCTTCAATCCAACTGTGAAGTGTTAGTGTAAATGAAATGATGTCTACTAACAGACTCGTAAGACCCTTAATGAGACCTTTAGTATTAACAGACTCGTAAGACCATGGCGGGACCTTTACTTCTAGCAACCAAAGCCAGGAAGCAAGCTGGAAGTCCAGCAGCATATGAGAGGATCCCACAAACAGGAAAATACCCAGCAACCTGGACTCGTGTCTCATGCCTGCAACCTTAGCTAGCACCTGGCAGTCTAAGATGAAAAGGTTCAGTTTGGGTCAGAGGCTAACACAGGCCACAAAGTAAGATCTTTTCTCACAAAATAAATCAGTAACAATCAATCACTGTACACAACTGTTTGGGGAAAAAAAAAAAAAAAAAACCTCAAAAGCATTCTACAGTGAGAAGGAGAGGTCAGAGGTGCACAGCACGGATCCACCTCCTCCACCACAGCAGGAGAAAAGTCAACCTATGATGACAGAAATTTAATCGGTGGTGTTCTGGAGCTGGGATAAGGAGCCAAGGCTGACAGGAAAGAGCAGAAAGAGACATTCTAAGCAAGAACTTTTCAAGACCTCAATGACAAGTAGTGTTTATACACATGTCAAAACTCTGACACCAAAGATACACACATTCTGTATCAGTAACCCTCACTCAAGCAAAAGAGAACTTCACTCACATGAAAATAGAAGACTCAATAATAAGCGGTATTTCATATATTAAAAAACACTTCTTTTGGGTGGATTACTAATTTTTGGTGGAAATGTACAATAATTTTTATAGAAACTTTTGACAAAAACTACTGGCATTTCCTTTGATGCTAGCTAGCAATTAGTAAAATCTTAATGGAGTCTACCTTCAGGGATTCCACAACTCATAGTGGTAACTATGGGATCAAATTCCAGAAGTAGCAAAGTGCATTGCTATAGTCAACCATCTAATGAGGAGACCCAAGCCCATCTGAACATGAGTTTTGGTGGATATACTTCAAAGCATGAGCCAAGGAGGCAATGTGCTGAGAACCAGTGCCTTAAACCCTGAGACTAGAATACGCAGGCACTCCCCTGATGGACTGTCAGGAGCAGTAAGACGTCAATATGTCAACACAGTGACAAACTTGCATGCTGTCTGTATGCACAGTAATCTAGTAGCTGTATAAAACATGTGTAGACAGACAAAGGTGGGAAGAGAACCTATACAAATAATTAATTTTGAGATGACAGAGTTGGGGGCATTTCTGCACAAATTTCTGGAAGAACAGTAACACAAAAACAGCAGGCTAAAGGGCGTCCAAGGTTTCAACAATGACTGGCACATGTGTGTGTTCCTGTGGACATGTGTGCACATATGTGCATATGCACGCAGAGGGCAGGCCAATGTGGAATGTCCCTCTCTCATTCTTCCCAAGGTCTACAGCGAAACTGGAGCTTGCTGATTCAACAAGCTCCAGGACCCACCTGTCTTTGATCCTCCCAGCAGTGGGATCACATACCTGGTGCCACCATGCCCCTGGGTCTGGATGCCACCAGGGATCCAAACGCAGGAACTCGTGATTGTGAAGCAAAAGTTTATGCAGCAGAGACATCCTCCTAGCTCTTCATTTAGCTTATGACACCTTTATTCCATCTGTTGCTGCACAGGTATTAGATAAAATGAAACATTTTCTCACGGTAACTCACAGTTCCTCCTTGCAGGACATCAGGAGGCATTCCTGACACGGTGAATATGACTGCCGTGATAAAGGCCGTAAGAAACTCCGCTGCAATTCCTAGTTGGATCCTGCTCATTCCCAAGATCATTATCCTGGTTCCCTCACACCATCAGGCAGAAAGCTACCAATGGATGAAGCTGTATTCTGATCATTCGGTTCCTTTCTCAAAAAGTCAATGGCTGCCATTTCTCAATTAAATGCATACCCTCCTCTCCATACCTTATCTACCCCACCCCTTCACATCCCCTATCCACACCACCAATCCCTGCCTTAACCTCATGATCAGGGTCCTCTATCAACGGAACCTAATGTAATACTGGCCTTAAATTTCTTCTCCATCCTTCTGTTGTATGTGATTTCAAAAACACCCTGACTCCTTTCCCAGGAGTTGTGACCCTGGAGCTGCTGCCCATCCTCTGGCTCCTCCCAGTTCCCATTGGTTCCTTCGTAGCTTCACCAAGACACCATCACAGTCCTGGCGCCTCTCTGTCTCTCTGTGTCTCTGTCTCTGTCTGTCTGTCTGTCTGTCTCTCTCTCTCTCTCTGTCTCTCTCTCTCTGTCTCTCTCTCTCTGTCTCTCTCTCTCTCTCTGTCTCTCTCTCTCTCTGTCTCTCTCTCTCTCTCTGCCCCCCCCCCACATCTGCTCCAAGGACAAAAAACACTCAGGCAGCTGTATTACTTTAAAACTTGCCAGCTAGCACAATTGCTGAGCACAGAAACTCCTGCCCTAAACTTATCAGCCAGCCTCCGCCAACCTCCTCAGCTCTGCCAGTGGTTCTAGCTTCTCTGAGATCTTGCATGACTATTTCATGCTTCTATTTCCAACACCTGGTGGAAAAGCCCCTTCTCTTTCCCTGCATCTCTCTTTTCTTCTTGGGACCCGGAAGTCCTGGCCTTTACCTTTTGTCCAACAATTGGCTCCTGCCTTCTTTATTGACAAAATCGAGAACTAATTAGGGAACCAGACCTTGATATCAGCACCTACCCCTGCATCCTTCTACACAACAGTGTTCAAAACATGTCCTGACTGGATGCTGATACCCACTCCCACCAACCATCAGGACCATTCCATAAGCCGTAAGTCTACCCCCTTGCAGGCCATTTTGCACCCTTGCCAATGTCTACCCAATTATGTGTCTTCAAACTTCCCAGGACAGAGTGCCAATGACAGAGATAACAGGGATGTAGCAACATTAGATGCATGTCAGGCTCCATCCTAACTGCCCTCAACAGACAGATGTGTAAGGTAGGAACTAATGACATTTTTGTTTTACAAATGAGGACAGTGAAGCTTGGAGCAGTTTTCCTAAGGAAAATAACTACAAAGGGGACAAGTGGGTTTCACATATGAGATCTCCAAAGAGAGCCTCAGATGTGCTTTAAGAACCTCACACAGAGCCTGGCAATGATAAGGTTATTCTGCACCAAGTGCTATTTTATCCTAGGGACAAGACACCCATGAAGTAAGTCTATTTTGTGCCATTTTAAAGATTGGGAAACCAGGGATGTGAGAAATTAACGTACTTCCCTATCTAAAATTTTACAGCTTGAAAAAGGGAAAAAAATGAGACTGAAATTCAGGTCTAATAACTCTTGGCATCCCAGGTTTACAATGTCCACTTATTTAACATGCCACTGTGCCTCTTATCAGACCTAAACACTTGACTCAACTCCTAGGTACTCCTCCACAGGAGAACCAGCCTGTCTAAGACTCTCCCTCTAGGCTGGCAGAACAGCATGGCTGCGTTATGTGCCTGCAATGTGGCACTGTCACTCACTGCTGAGGAGGGTAAACCTGTACACCACGGGCCACCACCATGTACTGAAAGTGAACATGAATGTGCATGCGAGGCTTGCTAGTATTATCTAGGAGACTTTAAAAATTCACCCCAAAATATCCACAGGGAGAAGCCAGCATCGGGGTGAGGATAAAGATTTCCCCACATGAATCCAATAAAACAGCACAATTTAGGAAGCACTAATGTAGACACAGTATTCTCTCCCAGGCCATGCTGTACCTCACCCGGGCCACCGAGTTATCAGCTGGCAGGAGGCAGCTGCCATGCATGCCAACCACAGGAGCCGCAGCACTGCTGTCCCTCAGAGGAAAGGACTCCTCGCCTTGCTGGCTTATGTTTCCAACCACGGAAGTTAAAACAGTCCTCGTAGCATTCCCTTAGAAGATTGATAGGATTAATGTCCCCCAAAACACTCAGGCCAGATGTAAACTCACATTAGAAACAAAGTAATAAAAGATTTAGAAGAAAAATGCTAAACTATTATGACAGTGTACAAAGCACGGCTAGTTCACTCTGTCAAATGTTAAGATAATAACTCGAGGACAGAGAGTCCTGCCAAAGCCTCACTCACTGTAAACACCACATGCTTTCGATTTGACAACACCCTCAGGGTCCTCCCTACACAGCCTCAGAAAAGAGCCACCAACCTACAGACAAAACACAAGATCAAGCCACCTGATGCTTCTCACTTTGGGAAGGCCACAGTATTTGAAGATTGGACATTCCATATTGTCCTGTCTAAATATAAGGCAGTATAGTCCACACTGAACCAAAACTAGTTTAAAATAAAAACAAAATCAACTTTGATCTGCGAATCATGGCTCTGACATCACAGACTGCCGAACTTTCCACCAATTGTCTTTCCCCAATCCCCTGAGGAGGCCCAGGACTTAAGTTGTCAATCAACTGAGCACAGGCACAGTTAAATATATCCTGGGAAGGCAGAGATGTGACTACAGGAGAAGCTGAGGGGTATGCAGAGCCGCTCACCTCAGAAGGTGGAATGGAGAACGTATCCTCCCTCCAGCTTTCCATTTATGGAACTCTAAAGTTAGTGAAGACTAGCAATTCTATCCAGAATGGAGTCTGTCAGGTAGTCCGCTCCAAGCAGCAGAGACAACATAGACACCCTCAGCAACTGACCTCATAACTGGGCTGGGCATTCAGAGCAAGAGAGCTGCCCTCCAAATCCACTCCTCAGAAATCAGTCCCAACAGGGGAACTGCTGTTCAGGGACACAAAGTCAGGAGGCCTCCGGCCGACTAAGCCGGTGACCTCAGGGGAAACGCTCTGTGCCTCGCATATTCTACAGTGAAAAGCATAATGGTAAGGCCCTCTTTGGTATTGAGACCGTCATCCTATGTGTACGCAGTGTAGACTTTAGCCCTTTACTAAGTTAAATTCTGTGAAGACTCCGAGCCAAGGTCTGAGAAAAGGAGAGGCCCAGGCCCAGGAGGCCCAGGGGATGGAGGGTCCCAGCGCCTTCAGCTCATTCACACCTTGACTAGATGGGCCATCTCCGTCCAGTCTGGCCTTCTCTCACACTGAAGCCAAAGTGCAAACCGCATGCGACCTGAAGCCGCATAAGTCCCTTCCTTTTGCATATCAGTCAGCTTGCAAAGAAAGGACACTGGTCTCCCCACAGGTGACAGCAGCTCTCCCAGGAATGGGGCTGGCAACTCAAAGTAACTTTCCAAAATGAGTGAATATGACATTCCAGTACTAGTATAACATTATTAAAACTATGAGAGTAAATACAAGACCAGTAGTATCTGTCTGTCTGTCTGCCTCTCTCTCCATCTCCCTCTCTCTCTATGCGTGTGTGTGTATGTGTGTGTGTGTGTGTGTGTGTGTGTTGCACATGTATGCATGTGCACATAGAGACCAGAGTCATCAGGTTCTTTATGAATTCTTCTTTACTTAATTTACTAAGGCATGGTCTCTCAGTGTAATGGTTTGTATATGCTCAGCCCAGGGAGTGGCACTATTAGAAGGTGTGGCCCTGTTGAGTTGGTGTGTCACTGTGGGTGTGAGCTTTAAGGCCCTCATCCTAGCTCCCTAGAAGCCAGTATTTTGCTAGCAGATACAGATGAAGATGTAGAACTCTCAGTTCCTCCTGCACCATGCCTGCCCGGATTCTGCCATGTCCCCAACTTGATGATAATGGACAGAACCTCTGAACCTGTAAGCCAGCCTCAATTAAATGTTGTCCTTATAAGACTTGCCTTGGTCATGGTACCTGTTCACAGCAGTAAAACCCTGACTAAGACACTCAGTGAACCCAAAGGTTGCCAATTCAACTAGTCTAACTAGGTAAGACGCCTGGGGGTCCTGTGTCCACCTCCTAAGTGCTAAGACTACAGATGGGCCAAGCTCCCATGCTTTTAGATAGGGCCTGGAAACCATCTGAATTCTGGTCCTCATGCTTGTATGTGAAGCACGTTAGCGTCATCCACCAAGCTATCTCTCCAGATCAACAAGCCATTTTTATATAAGATCCATCCCACAAGGTCATTCAGCAATTTATACTGTACTACCATGATGATAGCAACGGTCACTCCATTTATACCCCAAACTGATTTCTCCACGGATCACGGATTGGGCACTGAAGCCTCGCATGAGCTACAGCATGTGCAGAAGGGCCTTCCAGATACTCACCCAGACGAGCTTCAGCCCCACAGAGCAGTCCCCGTGACATGAAGCGTCTTATGCTTCACCTTGGCATACCTCCTGCACAAGGCTAGTGAGAGGAAACTCATCTTTCCCACACTTCTAGGGTTTCAGGCTAAGTCTCTGACCACAGCAACTCTGGAGTTCATAAAGAGATTTTTTTCCTGGGATAGCCGTACTGACAAGTGAATGCCTCCGGGAGACGTTTACTTACGGTCAGGTGGACAAATCTGCCAAGCGAGATCAGATTTCCCAAAGGCCAGTCCTAAAGACTGACAGAAGGACTAAGACGAAAAACAGGTGAGCTCACCTGCACAGGAGCCCTGACTGCCTGGACGGACATCTCACACCTGACTGTGTAATTATGGTATCCACCCCGGTGGGAATGAAAATTCCTAAGTACGTGGGGGTTGGGGGGGCTAATCGGCACCTAGGAAGATTAAAACCTTGACAGTTTATAGAGAACCTTCAACATTCTCCTGCATGATACAAGAGCAAGCCTCAGACAGGATGGTGGTGGTGGTGAAGGCCCCTTGGTGAAGGCCTACGACACAACTGTCATGTAACAGATCAAGAAAACACTGCCTTTGCCAGAGCCTAAAATAGATCCTAAGGTGCGGGCCTCCATGAGCCACACAACTCCAAGATTAAAAAGACTGCTCGAAGGAAGAAAGGGGTGCAGGGGTACTTCGTATTCGCTGAGAAAATCCACGGGCCTTCTAGATACACCAGAGACAAGTAAACAACGAATGACTTTAATCACCGGATATTATCTGAATGCCACCTCAACTGAACAGAATTAGCAAAGCGGCTCAGCCATTATGAACACTTGTTGTTCTTCTCTGGGTCTTCAGGCAACAAGTACCATGCACGCACATGTATGTGGTGTGTGTGTGTGCGTGCGTATGTGTTTGTGTCTGTATGTGTATGTACGCACATGCATGGAGGGAAGCACACATATGTATGTGGTGTGTGGGTGTGTGTGTATATATGTTTGTGTATGTCTCTGTGTGTGTGTTCGCACATACATGGAGGGAAAGCACACAAAATAAAATAAATAAACCTTTTTTTTAAAAAAGTAAAAACAGGTAGAGTGACATATGACAGTCTTGACAGGGTCATCAGACCCTGCCACTTCCTATACAGCCCGCCCATCCACCTAATGGTGGAGGCTTTCTATGAGGCCCGCCCATCCATCTGATGGCGGAGGCTTCCTATGAGGCCCGCCCATCCATCTGATGGTGGAGGCTTTCTGTGAGGCCCACCCATCCACCTGATGGCAGAGGCTTCCTATTGACATCCTTTGTTACTGTTCCAATCAGCATAAACCAGAAATAATAGCATATCACACCAGGCCCTATCATAACAACTTCAGTAGGAGAAAGACACACACATTTTTTTTTCGAGACAGGGTTTCTCTGTGTAGCCTTGGCTGTCCTGCAACTCACTCTGTAGACCAGGCTAGCCTTGAACTCAGAAATCCTCCTGTCTCTGCCTCCCAAGTGCTGGGATTAAAGGCGTGTGCCACCACCGCCTGGCCAGACACACACATTTTAAGAATCAAAACAAGGAACCTGGAAACTAAAACTCTCTCCAAAACTACTTTATTTTAATTTATTGTACACTGGTGTTTTTGTCTGCATGTATGTCTGTGTGAGGTTGAGTCCTCCTGGAACAGGAGTTACAGACAGTTGTGAGCTGCCAGGTGGGTGCTGGGAACTGAATCCAGGTCCTCTGAGCCAGTTCTCCACTGTTAACTCAGTTAACCACTGAGCCAGTTCTCCAGCCCCCAGAACTACTTTCCTAAGTTTAAAATAAATGTGTTACACCAAACCATACAACTATAACATGCCCTCTACTTACATATTTCCTTGAAAAAAATTAGGTTAGCATAATTAAACATTTCACACCTACACACACACTTGTACACACAGAAAAAGACACAGGTACATAGGTACTGGCACTCACACCCGCCTACACCTCTGGAAGCATGTGAGAGGAAAAAAACCCTAATTTTCTTTCTCAGAGAGGATAGCGCGCTCTCCCGGGCTCTGCTCTGGGAACCCTGCTCCCCTGCAGAGACAGTGCGCTCTCCAGGGCTCTGCTCTGGAGACCCCGCTCCCCTGCAGAGACAGTGTGTTCTCCCAGGCTCTGCTCTGGAGACCCCGCTCCCCTCCAGAGACAGTGTTCTCTCCCAGGCTCTACTCTGGGAACCCCCGCTCCCCTGCAGAGACAGAGCGCTCTCCCAGGCTCTGCTCTGGAGACCCCGCTCCCCTGCAGAGACAGTGTGCCCTCCCGGGCTCTGCTCTGGGGACCCCGCTCCCCTGACGTTCACTGTCTGGTACAACACTGATGCTGTAAAGACCTCAGTGAACAGCACGAGACTTTTCGAATGAAGAGCTATCAGAATTAGTTGTGAAAAATCAATTCCGCATTTATGTTTTTTAACCTAAATTTTACCCTACACCCAACAGACTGCCTGTGCACCACAAGCAACCAGTCTGATAGCGAGAAGATACTCCCATGTTATAGTAGGAAAGTTTGCAGAATAAATTAATAACAACGACAATAAACTCTAAAGCCCAAGCCAAACCTCAAGCATCTCAAGTGTGGTTTGTTTTTATGACCAGGTTTTGTCAGGTGGTCTGACAGGGTCTTGACCTTGTGATCTTCCAGCTTCTGGTCCCGTGGCACTGAAAGTGCGGGCACCGGCCATAACACCCAGTTCATTACATGACTCTAACTCATAGGAAACTTCCAGCTGAAGGACACAAGTCAGCTCACTCACCTTCCGGTAAATCATGTGGCACATGGCGACCCGCAGCCTCATCCCGGTGCACTGCACATGGTAGAAATATAAGTGATGTAGTATGGCCAGGATGAGCGTGCATAAGGACAGCACCGCCGCGTAGCCATAAGCTGTGTGCAAAGCCACCGAGTTGTCAGGGTCATACTTCTCAAAATAATCAATAATTTTCCCTAAGAATATGGGCTGAACTACTCGGGTGCTCTCCTAGAAGAGAAAACAAATAGCATCCATTAGAACTATAAACCACACCGTTTCTCAGTACAAAATTCACATCCGCATGTCACTCGCCCCTCTCCCAAGGGGAACGAAACTGCATTCATCATGACTGCAGCAAGTGAGCATTCTAGCCTGCCGGACCTCAAAATCACAGACTCAAAGACATCAGCGCACTGTGATTGGTCCAGGGGCATGCTCAACACAGGCTCAAGGACATCAGCGCACTGTGATTGGTCCAGGTGCATGCTCAACACAGGC
>NW_022196915.1:103494646-103509890 GCF_008632895.1 Mastomys coucha
GCTCAACACAGGCTCAAGGACATCAGCGCACTGTGATTGGTCCAGGTGCATGCTCAACACAGGCTCAAAGACATCAGCGCACTGTGATTGGTCCAGGTGCATGCTCAACACAAGTTAGAATCAGCTTTAAAACACAACTGGCAGACTGCCAAAAACAATCCTGTCAGAAAATGAATAAGGGATGGGGAAGGGGGATGTAGCCGAAAAGGAAAAGAACTGGTCATTTGCTTAAATGCAGACATGCCAAGCTCTTGGCCTCCCCTCCCCCATCCCTGTTTCCCAAGATCTCTCAATGTACCACCCAGCCAACCAGGAAGTGAAAGGATGGGCCATTCACAAGAGGCACATTCAGGCCACCTTCTCCTCCTTCTGCTCCAGCCGCTATCTGCTATCTGCACAACTCAGGTCAAAAAAGAGACCCTGCAACCTTTGTCAGCCAGGCTCTGCCTGTCAGCACACCGGAGACCTTCTGCTAAGTATGTCAAAAGGCTTGCGAGGTCCCAAGGACATGGTACAGCCCGTCTCCATCCCCTAGACACTGAGGTGTGCAGTGTACCACCTTCACTCGGGCAGCCTGCCGTCATAAATGGCTGGCTAAAAGACATCAGCATGGGTGGCTTTCTACCAGCCCTGTAGCCCTAGGTGCTGATTATAAATCAATATAAATAGCCATCTATTCTCTAAAATAAACATTAAAATCCTACCCCATGAGGTGGGAGGCTCTGGGGAGCAGCTACGGGACAGCCATTTTCTGGCCAGCACGGAGGAATCTGAGTTCCCAGAACCCAGCAGGTCGAGTTTCCTGACTCACAGGCCACTCACCTCCTTAACCCACTTCCCCCTGCAAATCTTTACAGGCCCTTTCCCCACGAAAGAAAACCAAACACTCACGGCAAATACAAGTCACCAAGAGTAAACACGTAGGCCGCACCATTTCCTCCTGCTCAAGGACAAAAGGCCGGGCCTGGAAAACTTTCAAACTCTTAACTCTGAACACCTTTTCCTTTCAAGCAACACAGGCAAAAGCAGCCGGCGCATTTGCTTCTGACCGCCATTTTCTATCCACACGAAGTGGGGGGAGCCTACCCATCCCCAGCGTGGAAGGAGAAGAGGGAGAACAGAAACAGAAGGGTGACAGGTCATCCCAGCCCACTGGTCCCCGGTCGGGACACTTACAGGAGATGCCTCAGTCCCAAATACCACAATCTGTATGTACACATGCACACACACACCACCCACCACACACCACACATCACAAACAACAAAGTCACAGAAGTTCTATGAGTTATATAGGAAGACATTCTACTCAATGGAAGAGTTACAGGGAAGGTCACAAGGTCATCAAACCCAGGAACTCAGTCAGGCTCCTTGTGACATCTGTCACCAAATCAGGACGCACAGAGATTCTTAACGCAAGAGTGCCGCACACCGCAAACACGGAGGCTAGACAGTAACCACTAAGACACTACCCTGAGAGTCAAGGAAGCAATGCTGTTCACACAGGGACCTAGGCCTAGGATCAGCCAGGACAGCTTGGGCCAACAGCACACTGGCCTGGACCCCCCACCCAGAGCCCAGGGGTAACTCCTTCCACATGAGCCTGAGACTCCAAATGCCGGCCTGGAGTTGCTGTCTGCTGCACAATTCTCCTGACTGGGTGTGACTCACAGACCGTGAGAGTGTCAGTGAAAACAACAGAAGGCTTGGTAAATACAGGAAAAGAGGTCACCTCTAAGGGGCAGGACTCCATTGCAGGATCACCTGTGTGTCCCAGCTGGGTCGCGCCTTCTAACAATCCCCTTAAGTCTAAGGGCTCGCTCCAATGCTTACCCCTCCTCCAATGGGCCTGTCCTCTCAAATCCCAACCTTCACCCTAGGAAGAAACAACCTAGGAGGCAACTGCAACAATGCTTTGAACTTCTAACTGAACAGAATTAAGCTTTCTGGGACCTGGAGAGGGGACAGTGAAAATACAGCTGGGCGTGTACTGATACAAGCCTGTAACGCCAGAACTTAGCGTGCCGGCAGGAGGATAAGAGTTCGGAGCTAGCCTGAAATACACAAAAAAGGCTGTCTCAAAGAAAGTCCTACCTTCAGCTTAGACTCCATTCTGTGCCCTACCAAAATGGCTTCCTGCCCTTTGTCACCACCAAAACTCTCAACTGAATTTCATGGAAGTGTTAAGAGCCCAGGATGCCCCCCGCCCACCGCCAAGACCCCAGCAGTTTGGCTCCTCTGGTCCTCACTGTCATCTACAAAATTTGGTTAGAATCACACAGTCCTGTCTCCCAGTCCTTCCACCCCATTTATAAAGAAAAAAAAACTTACATGTACAGAAAAAAAATTGAATGTTTTAACTAATAAGTTTACAGTTTTGTATCGGGACTCAGGCATAGCTATTCAGAGACACATGGGGTCCGAGGCCCGGGATGGGACACCGCTGTGCCAACCTCTGTGCCCCTGAAGGCAGCTATTTCTCAATGACGCATTTGACCGTCAGCCTGCATGCATCACTTGGCACTTGGGCACACCGCTCTGCTTTGTAGAGTAACTTACTATACAGGGCTTGATGGGCATTGTCCCACAGGGCCTGGGGCCTCTTTCATGTTCCCTTGGGACCTGAGACTCTCCTGTCCAATTTCACAGTCCCCGATCTTTGTCATAAAAAGGAGAACAAAGAAGCTGTCAGAGAAAATCACGCTGTAGTGAAACCCAAACACAGAAAACAATGAGCCTGTGGGAGAAAGTAGTGGGCAGCAGAAAGGAGGGAACAGGAAACGAAGGTTAAGTGGAGAGAGATCAGAGACAATGAGGGATACAGTGGATCTGGGGAATGTGTCAGACCAAAATCTTGGAGATGCGGAGGTGCGTGGTTGATTCACCATGAGACCACAAAGCAGGTGTGCGCATCCGTGGATGTGCATAAGCCACTAATCACAGATTCCAATGACAGAGTGTGTGGGGCCTGAGCGGCCCCAGCATAGGAGACTCCTGAAGGCAGAGACCAGTCACAGAGGAGCATCACTATTGTCTGCCCCGCCCCGTCTCTGTGGCTGAGACGGAAGGGATGTTGGAGAAGCTGTGTGGAAATTAGAAGACCATGGCTGGTTTCAATGAGGAATGCTTCCATACGGCATGCATCAAACAAGAGCACACAGGAACCCAGAGGTTACAAAACCACAAAATGAAAGCACTCCAGCTCAGCACAGCGCAGCTCAGCACAGCACAGCACAGCACAGCCCAGCACAGCACAGCACAGCACAGCCCAGCACAGCACAGCACAGCACAGCGCAGCGCAGCGCAGCGCAGCGCAGCACAGCACAGCACAGCACAGCACAGCTCAGCACAGCACAGCACAGCACAGCACAGCACAGCACAGCACAGCACAGCACAGCACAGCACAGCACAGCACAGCACAGCACAGCACAGCACAGCACAGCACAGCACACAGCACAGCACAGCACAGCACAGCTCAGCACAGCACACAGCACAGCACAGCACAGCACAGCACAGCACACAGCACAGCGCAGCACAGCACAGCAGGGAAAAGCCAACATTCAGGAAGCACTCTGCTCATTAAAGGAGAAGATGATTCATAACTAGCTGCTCAAGTGACCTCTGGCCATTGAGATGGCTCACTGGGTGTAAGTGCTTGCCCTGCGAGCATGGTGACCCGAGTTTGATCCCTCGAACCCATGGAGGAAGGAGCAAACTGGCTCGCAAAAACTTTCTTTGACCTGCACACACACGTGCACACTCGCACGCGCGCGCACACACACACACACACACACTATTTAAAAAGACTTAACTACAATACGATCACCTCTAAAGGGGAGCAATGATGCAGCACAGAAGATAAGAACAGCAGCCATCTTTAAAGATAATCTCCTGTCTGGGCCAACAAAAAGCTCATAAGCCTCACTGGAGAATGTTAAAGAACCACTCAAAGTTTGAAAACTAGTTTTAGGGAAAAAAAAAGTAAGAAATTCACTTGCTTTTTCTACACATACTATATACACCCCAGGGTAACCAAAAGGCTATCCGGGGCAGACATGCCAATTATGAGAAGATTTAAGCCAGGTAGGCAAATAACTGCCATGTCACCATGACGCAGCCAGACCCCCTTCATCATGAACATCTCCTACTACATCTCACACATGAAAACAGCAAGCATATGCTATAGGTCCCTTGCAGCAATGATAGCACATGCTAGGTCCCTGCAGTGGTGGTAGCACACAGTAGGCCCCTTGCAGTGACAGTACACAGCATTGCAGATTAAGTCACACTGCAGGGTGGGGAGGAGTTGCTTCACTTCTTATCTACAACTCCTGGTGCAGGGAACACATTCGATGACTCAGGAGGGCAACGCTACCGGGCCAACCCAGGCTGTGGGAACCTCTGCTAAGCAAGCAACTCAGTGTTCTCGATTTCAAAAACAGTAAGACAGCAAAGGTAATTGTAGAGTGAAGGGCAGACAGGGAAACAGAAAGAATCCTAACCCATCTTTGTCAACGAGATGCATCTCAAGGGACCAGCCCATGGTCTAAAAACAGTGTTTGATAATTGGGCTGGCTGCTAAGAACACCTAAGGCTCATGCTGAGGCCTCAACTCAAGTTCCAGCACCCAAGTCAGGAAATTCACAACCATCTGCACCTCGCAATGCCCTCTTCTGACATCTGTTGACACTGTACACAGGTGGACACACACCCACACTCACAAATATCCTATAGACATAGTCACAAGAAAAGCCAGGCAGTGGTGACACACGCCTTTAATCCCAGCACTTGGGAGGCAGAGGCAGGAGGATTTCTGAGTTCAAGGCCAGCCTGGTCTACAGAGTGAGTTCCTGGACAGCCAGGGTTATACAGAGAAACCCTGTCTCGAAAAACCAAAAGGAAAAGAAAAAGAAAGAAAAGATACATCAAATGAATGAATGACTGAATGTCAGGCACAGTGGTGCCTGTCCTGTAATCCCAACTACCTAAGATGAGGAGGCAGAAAGAACACCTGAGCCCAAAAGCCCTAGTTGGCAACATAGTGGTATTCAGAAGAATCAATAAAATGTAGGTCAAAACCCTAAGAGAGGGAAATGAGCCGTGGCTAGCCGCGCTGATGGCACGGACGCTTGAGTTAATGTGCCTGCAGAACCACTGTGCTGTAACTCCACAGGGGAAAGCTCAGCTGTTGAAGAAAGGTACAAATTGAACCGTTCTTAGATAAAGGGCGTGGTATGCGGCAAGGGCTTCAAAACGGACCAAGCAGGACCCTGGGTGACTCAAGTCTCAACGCGAGCTGATAAGTTTCAGGCACATGGCTGAGAGACAAACAGGGGCTTCTGCTTCTGGTCTACTGGTGCAGTTTGGGGCAGTTTGGGGATGTTCTTAACAGTCTAAAAAAGATGCCGGGTGGTGGTGGTGCGCGCCTTTAATCCCAGAACTTGGGAGGCAGAGGCAGGCGGATTTCTGAGTTCGAAGCCAGCCTGGTCTACAGAGTTCATTCCAGGACAGCCAGGGCTACACAGAGAAACCCTGTCTCAAAAACCAAAAAAAAAAAAAAAAAAAAAAAAAAAAAAAAAAAAAAAAAAAAAAAAAAAAGGCTAAAAAAGAAAATGTCCCACAACCCTTTTGGCCCCAACGGCAAGCAGCCGAGCAAGAAATGAAACAGTGAGGACAAGAAAGCTCCCCTCCTCTGGCTGTCCCTCTGAGGAGTGTGCAAAGCAGGGTTAAAACCCCTTCTGAGCTGACCATCTGCAGCTGAGGTCCTCTGTCTACCTGGGAAGGGCCCTGGGGATGTGAGCTGTGATTATGTTAGATTATGTGAGATTACGGGGAGGCTGCCTCAGTGGTCAAGGGAGAACCAGGCATACTCAAAGCGATGGGTTCACTCCTCTGTACAAAATGTTCAAAAATTAAGCTGAATTCAAAGGCCTGAGGAAACACTGTAATTAGTGGCTAAGACATCAGATTTCACAAATGGCTTTCAAATCCCACTGCTTGCAGACAGTCACAGCAGAACACAAGTCTTGACCAGAGATGTGTATGAAAGCAAAGTTTCCCTGGGCATTGCATGGAGAACCCTATTTGAGGTTAGTGTCTTAATGGCTGGTTTCTCCAGTGAAGTAACTGATCCTCTGACTTTTTAAACAAAGTATTTAAAAGCATTTCCTCTTGGTTCTCACTCTGAGTCATCACTGTCAACATTAATAAGCTAGTGCACAGTGCCCAGGAACCCACAGAGCGCACACAACTGAGCATACCTGCTTTACAAGGCTAATTCCACCTCTCCCTGCCTGGGTCATCTCCCCCTTGGTCTCTAGTCACTGGCCTCCTAGGCTGAGCTGAAAGTTAGAGCCACTTAGAAAGAAAGAGCCAGGAAATGCATACCTGGACACATCGCCCAAGCAGAGGCACCAATGGAACCGATTGCTGACCTCTGACCTTGGATCTGAGCGCTATAGATAGGGTTAGCTCAGATGGCAGCCTCCAGTAGTCCCCACAGCCTCCCCCCAGATGAGCAACAATGAGAGCAAAAGTCTTAAAACCATGCGAGCAACAGTCTCCAACACCATTTCCCGAAGATCTAATGCTCTCTTTGCCCTCTTCTGGCTTCCGTGGGTACTACATGCATGTGGTACACAAACACACACACACACACACAGAGGTAAAACACTCATACAAATATAATAAAATAAAAGTAAACCTTAAAAAGAGAAAAGTTGTCAGACAGATCCCTGAGTTCAAGGACAGCATGTTCTAGAGAGTGAGTTCCAGGGCGGCCAGAGTTACATAGAGACACCTTGTCTTTAAAAACAAAACAAAACATACAAAACAAGCAAAAATTCATGCCCAAAGGCCAACCTCACAGTTAAGGCTGGCGGGCTGGCAGACTAGAGACTAGAGACCATGAGACTTAACCAACCCCTGCCATGACGTGCCTACGACAGGCTCCAAGGAGAGTCCCCTGAGGCTCTCCCACAGGCAAGATACCTCATAAAATCCAGGCCAGAAATGACACGAGGCAGGCTGTGAGACTCTCCCAGAATGCAACTCTCTTTACAGCAAGGCTCCGGCTGGAGAGTCATCTCTGCCCCCATGGTACTTCCTGGGAGGTGCACACGAGGGTCAGATGTGCTGGGAACTCACTGTGTGCTCCAAGCTGGCTTTCTCTAGCCTGCACAGGTGTGTTTCAGAGTCACAATCATACTTGTTTCTCAACAGTCCTCAGTCTAACAGAACAAGAAATCACACACAAGGCTTCTTCGCTAGCGCCACACCGCCCACCTCTTCTCTGGCAGCGCTCTGTTAGCACCTATGGAAAGCCCTCCTGGGGTGGGTGGCTCACACAGCTGTGCTGTCCTCCTAGGGGAGTTCTCTGTGCTTTTGAGGCACCAAAGAAACAAGATGCTACACTGAGTTCATCCTTCCACCATCTAAAACTCAAAGTCCAACGAACAACCCGGAGCCAAGATCACTACACGAAAAATGGCCTGTTAAACTAACATGCGGCTCACGGAACCTGTGATGGTTAACAGAGACCGACAACCCGACGGGATGCAGTTAACCAGGAGACAGACTTCTGGGCAAGCCTGCGAGGGATTTGTAGACTTGGTCAACGGTGGCGGGAAGGCAAGTGAGCAGACACTGGGTTCGTCGCTCGCTCGCTTGCTCACTCGCTTGGCTTTCTGACTATGAGGCAGTATGGCCAGCTGTCTCCTGTTCTAGCCAACACCCTAACCCACTGTGATGAGCTACGCGTTCCCTCAAACTGTGAGTGGACGTACCAAGCCGGGGTAAGCACGTCCTCCTTCGCTTGCTTTTGTCAGGAGTGAGATCATAGCCATGCATAAAGGAGCATGGATAACGTGTAAAACCTCCTCATCTCAAGGAGGCATCTAGTTTTGTAGAGACAGGCTTCACTGGGCAACCCAGGTTGTCCTTGAACTCTCTTCCTCTTGCTCTACCTCCCAGCTAGTTGAGTAGCAAGCATTTGCCACCATACCCACCCATCCATCCGGACGTACATAACTGGAACCCTACTAGATACACCATATAAAATTATTTCTGACTTCTCCAAATCACCAGCGTCAATAGGCCAGTCCATAAAAATAAAAGTATTTGTACTGGAATGCACACTTCCTTTTGCTGGCAGGGGGTAGAAAAAAAAAGGTTTTTCCTATTAGAACACAAATGACTCTTAGCTCCCCAGATTTCACTGCGTTAGAAGGCCTGCTAGTCATCATGGTAGAGACGTGGTGTCACTGTGACCTCCAGCACTGGTCACTGTGTCCATCAAGGGAATTAAGCATCCTTTTCCAGTATTAGATCATAAACCAACAAAGAAATGATCTAAACGCAGTGCAAGGGGTCTGGCAGGGAAAGCCCGACCACATCAGGCCCAACACTTCACTACCATACCTGTCCCCCTAATCCCTACTGCCTAGGCCAACCCCACAAATAACAGTGTGTCAGACGCTGCCTTCAGGAGCAGTTGATCTGGGTCCCAGGAAATGGCACATACTCTGTGACCCTGGGCTCAATAAAAAACAGAGCCGTAGTCAGCCTCTGCCTAGGGCATCAGGGTCTCTTATTGCCATTACCACCCAGATCACACCAGCCCACTCCAGTCACCGAGTGCAGTAAGAGGGTGCCTGAAGAGGCAGCCAATGTCAGACAACCACAGGTGGTGATGGGTGTCCAGCTGGACACACGGTGACGCACTGACTCGCCAGTAACCGCCACTTTCCTGTACCGCATGTGACTTTGTGGCCCCAGGAGACACTGTAACCTGGACTGTATCCTAACTGACAAACTCGTGTGCCACCACTGCCCTGAGGCCATCTCCGCACCATTATCCCTGAGCCTAAGGACAAACAGCAGCCACTTGGGATGCAAAAGGGCAAAGTGTATGACCCCAGACCACCCCCAGGCTAGAAGGCTTGGGCTCATCTCAGAGAGCCAGAAACAGAAACTCAGCTCTGCTGTTTGTTTCTGGGGTGGCCCTGGGCACACAACACTGACAAGCCTGTGGTTGGGAGGGCTGACTGATAATAAGAATGCGCCCTACCTCACCAAACTCCTAAAAGGGATAAAAGTAGCATCTCGTACGAAGGACACGCACGTGGTTCAGAACCTTCTATTATTACTAAACTACCTACACTGCACTGAGCATGGCTCCTAGTAATGCTGCGATTCCCACTTCTACCACTGTGGGAAGTACTCCATGGCCGCTCCATTGCTGTACTTGTCCTAGTCAGGGTGACCATTGCTGTGATACACCAAAAGCGACTTGGGGAGGAAAGGGTTTGTGTGGCTCACACTTCTATAGCCTTACTCCACCACTGAAGGAAGTCAGGGCAGGAACTCCCACAGGGAAGGAACCTAGAGGCAGGAGCTGATGCAGAGACCACAGAGCGCTGCTCCTTACCATAGGCTGGCTTTCCTGGCTTCCTCCACCTGCTTTCTTATAGAACCCAGGACTACCGGCCCAGGGATGGCAGCCCCCACAATGCCCTGGGCCCTCCCACATTAATCACTAACTAAAAAAATGCCCTATGGGCGGCCCTATGGGAGGAATTCTCAATTGAGCCTCCTTTCAGAAGCTGTGTCTTGCTAGCTGTGTCAAGTGGATATAAAACTGACCAACACAGGAGGAGTACTTAATACTGCTGCGAGTGACACCAAAGAGTACCCCAGCTTCAGAGCATGAACACTGCTCATGAGTAATATTACTGTTACTGCCGCTGCCGCCACTACTCCTGGACAGAACCTCCGTGTTCCCCAGGTACCCCCTTCTCTACTCTTCTGCCATGACTTCCTAAAAGAGGGGCCAGGGCTCCACGGGCTGTGCTGTCGCAGGACGTCCTGCCTTCCTACCCTTTCCTGCTCCAATGGTCATCACTCAGGGACAAAACTGATACCCCTTCAGCCGTGCTGTCTGCACCCAGCCGCTGGCGCCTGCCACCTCTGTACCTGACCTACTGAGCAGGACCCACACTCACTGTGAAATGTCAGCTGGGTAAACATCTGGGGCAGCCTTTGCCACCACGGACAACCGCAGCTAGGGACAGACCCAAACTCCGGGTGCTTCAAGCTCATGCTGCTCTCAGTATGTGAATTACCTGGTTACAGAGGTAAACTACAGAACAAGGGAGTGGGTACTCCAAGAAATGGCACGCCTATGTGAAGCCACCCTGAGTTCCATGGTTCCTGTGACACTCAGCAGACACCTGCTCTGTGCCCCAAGCACACATTGAGACTCCAGCGCTTCCTAGAGGAGTTCTACTAGCCATGGTTGTGCAGCATTCAGCCGGGAAACTCCGCACATGCGACTACAGAGACAGCAGCTCGCCGTGCTGTTAATTTTAAACCTCAGGCTTTCCACAGCCATGTAAAAAAAAAAAAAAAAAAACATCATCCCTGTGATGAACACATGTAAAACAAAACACAAACCTGGCTGAGGAGCCCGAGGGCACACCCTCTCCCACCCTCAGGTCACCCCCACTTGTGGGGCCAGGGAGCTGTGGGATGGGGGTGCAAGAGTAGGGTTGAAGTGTATCCAGACCCCTAAATCGTATCCTGAAATTAGCAGGAGTAGGATCCCCACCCCGACCCAGGGCCTGCATGCTCCAGTGCACATAGTCCTGTGTCCCTGCTTTGCCTCACCTGAGGAGGCCACATAGCCAGGGTCAAACATCCTTTCCCCTTATAAGATCATGTTCAGCAGCACCTGGAATGCCTCCTTATGCAAATGAGGTATGCCCAGCACCCAGGCCCCAGCTCAAGATGTACACTCATCAATCAGGATAGCTCCTACTTAAACCGCAAAGGTTTAAATAGCCCTTGTGTTAGCATTTTGTCTAAACTCCACCCCACAGTTACCTGGCAACAGCCAGGTGTGCCTGACGAGGGGCTGCTTGTCCCCTCCTCTCTTTCGCTTTTACCTTCCTGCTCCAGCTCTGTCCTCTTACCCCTTCCCCCCACCTCCACGTGCTCATGACCATCCTCTACTTCTCTGCTCTTCTCTGCTCTTCTCTGCTCGCTCTCTCTCTCTCCCTCTCTCCCTCTCTCTCTCTCTCCCTCTCTCCCCCCCTCTCTCCCTGTCTCTCTCTCTCTCTCTCTCTCTCCCTGTCTCTCTCTCTCTCTCTGGCTTTCTCTCTCTCTCTCTCTCTGTCTTTCTCTGTCTCTACTACCCTCTCAACTCCCCTCCCCATGCCCTGAATAAACTCTATTCTATACTATACCTTCATGCGGCTGGTCCCTCAGGGGGATGAGATGCCTCAGCAGGGGCCCGCCTAGGCATCCCCTTTTCCCCACACCTTTCTACACCTCCACCAAACATATTCCTTCTCTCCCTATCTTTCTAAATCACGACACCTTGTTCCCCCCAGTTAACTGAGCCAGTTCTCCCACGCTGTTCCTAGATGTGTGATCTTCACCAGTGCACTGCCAACCAAGATCCTGCCTGGCTAAGCTTCCTTCCCTCTAGCCAGCCTGGTGCACAGTGGTCCTGACTATCCTGAGGGAGGAGAGGACACGGGGCAGCATCCGGTGGCCTGCGTCACAGGGCAGCCCCCGGTGGCCTGCATCACAAGGTTGCCTTTCTCCTAGCTACAAACAGCCCCAAGCAGTGGACACTGCCCTCTCAAAGAGAACACGTATAGTCCGGAACAAGGGCGGTGGCGGCTTCGTAACCTTGAGAAGGTCAATCTCTGGAACCAATCGCATCCACTACCTTTCTCCAAGGCCATGGAGCAGAACTCTACATCCTTCAACATGCACAGGGCGTGCTCAGCAAGAGCACGCTCTCCTGCTTGGATAGCCACTCACCTCACCCCATCAAAGGCACTTGGGACAACTTTCACCTCACTGTACCTAAGGCCACGCTTCACAGAGCTGCAACTTCCAGAGACAGGATGCCCAGCCACTTGTGAGACCTCCAACACTCTTGAGCCTGTTAAATGGCACCGTGATCAAGAGTGCTTGCTGCTCGTCCAGAGGACCTGAGTTCAGATCCAAGCATCCTTGTCAGGAAGCTCACACCCTCCTTGTGACTCGGCTCTAATGGCTCAGACCTCCTCTTCTGGCCTCCTCAGACATCCTAACATATGTGGCACACATACACATATACACAAATAAAAAGGCAAATAACATTTTTCTCTTAAAGACACCACCAGAGCCGGGCGGTGGTGGCGCACGCCTTTAATCCTAGCACTTGGGAGGCAGAGGCAGGCGGATTTCTGAGTTCTGAGTTCGAGGCCAGCCTGGTCTACGGAGTGAGTTCCAGGACAGCCAGGGCTACACAGAGAAACCCTGTCTCGAAAACCCAAAAAAAAACAAATAACAAAAACAAAAAGACACCACCAGAAGGACAAGCCGCACAGTCAGGCTTTCAGGATCCTCTCCAGCAGGCCACTGACCAGCACAGGCACGCGCCCTAGGCAGCCGACTAGCTGTCTTAATGGATGACCGTGAAAGGGCTCATGGCTTTCCATCTTTAGTTTACCAGTGAATGAGTACTGTAGCTCTCTGAGTCCACACTACCAGAATTCAACGTCAGACTGGCGATCTACTCCACAACAAGAGCCCAGGATGAATGGTACAGGAGGTCACTAGAGTTTAAACTGATCCATGGAGGAGTGGATTCAGCTCTCAGTGCCCAGCCATCGATCCGCAGGAGGGTGAGTGACTGCTGGGCACCACAGCGAGCCCGGGCACACGGCACCACGTCTTGTTTACCTGGGAAGGAAAAGCTGACAATACCCTCCCAGGAAGGCATTTATCAGATCTGGCATGGTGCGGTGAACAATTACTTGTTGGGCACCGGTTATTCTGGGCTCCGATCCAACTGTACTTCCTCTGAGCCACAGGACATGTCTCCCCGAGAGCATCCAAGAGGACAGGGTGCACTGACACGCCGAACACCGGCACTCACAGGTGCAGGGTGACACGCTGCCGGCTTCCTGCGACACTGGGCTTCAAGCATTTGTTAAGATGTATGCATTTCGTGTGTGTGTGTGTGTGTGTGTGTGTGTGTGTGTGTGTGTGTGTGTGCGAGCGCGCGCACCCCTCCCCCCCCCCAGTGTAATCTGCGCACACTGAGTATATGCTGGAGCCCATGGAGGTCAGAGGATGGCATCGTCTCCCCTTGAACTGGACTCAGGAAGGTTGTGAGCCACCATGTAGGTGCTGGGGACTGAACTCCAGATGTCTGCGAAAGCAGTAAGCGATCTTCACAGCTAAGCTATAGCACCATGCTTTAATTAGAAGAAAGGGCACTGTCTTTGGCTACAGTCACCAAAGCACGGCCCACTCCAAAGACATGATAATGAGCTTCCTTCCCCAGGTTCCCTCCCGGAGCTCAACACACTTTCAATCTTACTGCTTCTGCCATGGCGGGTCCCCACTCACTTCAACAATGATCATGGACAGTCAGCACACCTCCTGCTGGTAAACCCGCTCAGAGACAGCAGCCAGGGTGTGACTAACATTTACCTCAATTAATGTAAAAATTCCCAAAACCAGGTAAGATTTCCAGTAACACTTTATGATTGCCTTTGTCAAGGAAGGCTTCCGTGCGTCCTTCTTGGCTCGCAGAACTTCTTTATCCCAGTACCTATGGCAAGACAAAAGTGGAGTGAGGAACAGTATGACTGCCGTTGAGTAAAACAGGACAGAAGGACCGGTGAGTGTTTATGACAGGGTTACTCTGCAGATGCTGCACAAACATTGGCTCATTGTCCCAAGGGACCCAGAAAGATGTGTGAGGCAGACTCTGTTGCACCAGAAAAATAGACCTCAAGGGGGAACATCTCTGGGGACAGGTCACTGCCGAGCTCTGCTGGATTCAGACAGCCCTGGCAGCCAGAGAGGGCAGGTGACTGCTCTGGTGAACCCACATCCAGGGACAGGTCTCAGGCATCAAGACCTAGGGAGCCCCAGGTCTCAGGCATCAAGACCTAGGGAGCCCCCACACAGGTTCTTCCCCCAGGTCACTAAGTCAGACCAAGCCAGAGCAACCTGAAGGGAGGTGTGCAACATTAGGAGAATAAACCTCCAGAGAGAGCAAGGGACCCAGCAAGGGGCCAGACGATCTCCCCCAAGCCGTCCTATGAGCAAGGGACCAGACCTCCCCCAAGCCATCCTGTGAGCAAGGGGCCAGACGACCTCCCCCAAGCCATCTTATGCACGCTCAGGCTTCACCTCAGACAACCTCTCCCAAGCCATCCTGTGCATGCTCAGGCTTCACCTCAGACGACCTCCCCCAAGCCATCTTTGTGCACGCTCAGGCTTCACCTCCTCTCGGTGCTCCCCGCTTACCCTTGCAGCTCCTCTCCAAGATGCTTTGAGCGATCTTCTGGAAGCACTGAGAACATGTCATCTTCTTCCAGTCTCCGCTTATGGCCAGTTTTAAACAATGGGTTGAGCCACCTGTTAAAGAGTCAAAGGGATGACACACTCAGACCCGCACGTTTGTGTTTAAGCAGACTCTCGCCTCGGTGAGGTTAAATCTGTGCTGATGCACACAACCAGCGCATGCCCCACCCACCACCTTGTTCTACACACCGGGAAACCCTGGAGGCAGTCAATGAGAGCTCCGACATCAAGTCACCATATCTTCATATTGCCTTCTGTCATCCCCTCTCTACTTCTACCAGCTCATACCTCTGTGACCTATCACTACATATCTCTAGGTGCCAACTATCTTCCCCTAGTATATAGACTCACGTGTATGTATGTATGTATGTATGTATGTATACATATGTATGGATCAGTCAGATTTACCACTAACCAGGTATGGAAACATGCTTGGTCCTTTAATTCTACAGTTTTTCTAAACTTGGGCCCTTTGTGCTAGAGCTGGCTGGTGAGAGTGCCCTGAAAGGCACTCTCTAGTGAGAAGCTTAAATGTGCTGTGGCTGGAAGTCCTCCAGCCTTAGGGTCTGTACAGATGTGGCCGCTTTCTGAATATATGACTGCTAGCCAGTGAGTGTTCTCTGTCTTGGTCTCTCTGTCTATGTCTTTCTGTCTATGTCTGTCTCTGTCTGTCTGTCTCTCTCTCTCTCTCAGAGTCTTGGGCAAATGAAAGGACATCTGAAGATGCTGAAGATCCTCTGGGGTGTGGCTATGAACAATCCAAAGTTCCAGAAGAAAACCATCCACCACTCTCCGAGGGGGTTCAACCCTCCCCTGTCCTCCCCCACACTCCATCCCACACCGCCCCCCACTCCATCCCACCCCACCCCCA
>NW_022196915.1:103510071-103518893 GCF_008632895.1 Mastomys coucha
CCATCCCACCCCACCCCCCACAAGAACAATCTACAAGCTTTTGTAGGAAAGCTCCAGAAGGCCAAGGAATAAATATTTGTCTCTCTTGGGCAATTAAATGTGGGTCCTTCTAGAAAGCTTTGATACACAGATTCCTGAATCAAGCAAAGGTCTTCCCTCTTGCCTCTCTTCAGTGGGCACACTTTACAGAGGACTGCGTACTCCTGGAAGCTCTCCCCTCCCAGAAACCACTGCTCAGGGGTTTCTGTAGAGGTGAGCACTGGGCAGCTCCAGGGAACAAGATGTGCAGTCAACTGCACACAACTTGCTCAGAACACTCCAAAGGCACAAACCTTTGACTGGGAGCTATGACAGCTCCCCAAGACTACAGCAAGCTATGACAGCTCCCCAAGACCACAGTGAGCTATGAAAGCTCCCCAAGACCATAGCAAGCTATGACAGCTCCCCAAGACCACAGCGAGCTATGACAGCTCCCCAAGACCACAGCGAGCTATGACAGCTCCCCAAGACCACAGCGAGCTATGACGGCTCCCCAAGACCACAGTGAGCTATGACGGCTCCCCAAGACCACAGCAGACTCTACAAGGGCTTCCAAGGTAAACTCAGGGTTCCAAGAAGCGCCAATGGCCCTGCCTTGTCCACCCAGTAGATCCTGAGGGATCACTGAGAAGGACCAACCAGCTCACCTCTCTCTTAGCACCCTCCCCAAGAGGCTTTCAGGACACTTGTCACCTTGCAAGCTGTGGATCAATGTAGGTGGGCACCCAGACATGTCTGAGATACCGCCTACGCACCTGGGCCCTTTCTTCCAGTAGAACATCAGGCATTTCCCATCCGGTGCTCTAAGTGGAATTTATTAGCATGATTTAGACTTAAAAGGGCTTTGATATGGTTTGTGGTGACTTTTGTTTTCAATCAGCAGGTAAAATCAGCTTGGAGAAGAAATGCAATAGTTAAGAAAGGGTCGCGGGGTTATATAGAAAAGTAGCCAAAAAACTGCTTAGCATAAAAGGTCCTGAGTTCAAACTCAAGACCCAAGCCCCATGAAGTAGGAAAGCGCTGATAATCCTGTCCAATGAGACTGCACGGTTAACTGCATTTGTATCATCTGCAGCAACATTATAAAGAGGGAGTAGTGTTAAAGTGAATATATGAATTCAACACATACTCAGACTTTCCTGCGGACGATGCCAATGATTGATTCTCCCAGGCTCTCTCACTACCCAAATCTCAAAAACCCAGGCTGAGATACATGGTTTAATTTGCTGTCAAGCAAAGCACACTGGGATAAGAAACTATCTTTGATCATCTGTGTATTAGGTCATATGTGGTCATGTGCAACATAAGGACACACAACAACTGGCTATATTACGGTAATCCCTAAGATCTATGGCACCAAGTGGTACCACTGGCCATCTTGATGTGTGTAAGCACGCACAGGGTGCTGGTGACAATTTCTCAGAATACCCTGTAGTTAAAACAATGGGCGATTATACATGGAGACCCAGGTCAAATGGTGCCTTCACTCTGATTTACCTCTGAGAGGGTTTAGTTACCAGCCTTGGGTCGCTGTCAGAGGAGCCATCCTTGACTCCAGAGCTCCCAGCATTCCCTTCTCTCTTGCTATAGCTTCATTTCATCCTTGCCTTAACTCCTTCAGAGCAATGGCTACCGCCATGCAATGCACAACCTCTGCTACCAATCACCGTGCTTAGTGGGGCAGGCGTGCAATCCACAGCTGCTGAATTGAGGAGATCTTGTATAAGACAGATGGCCACATCATTCTGAGAGGTGGCCTGAAATGTGCTTCCCTGGAAAGTCAACCAAATGTATCTTTCTGCAGGCCAAACACAGGCAGCCGTCCATCCACTCAGAGGGACAGGAACTGTCCGGATGACAGTCTCCGGTCCACTACCACAGCGCTCAGCATCACTTCCAGGCAGCAGGGGTTCTCTTCCATGAAGGTGTTTACAGAATGGTATGGGCCTTTAATCTAGTGTTATTGCTGTTTTTGTTGTTGTTGTTGTTGCTGTTTTCCTAAAAATGAGAGATTCTGAAAACTGTTTTCTCAGTGTGCTACAGAGGGAAGGATTGCCAACTCAGAAGTTCAGTGTCATTTCTCCATCACCCAGACTCACATACACAATGTCCATGAACTTCACATTTACCACGCACACAGTCAGAAGAAGCAAACACTAACCTCCCCACGAGAGTAAGTCCTCTCCATTCTCCCTCCTTAGTATCCTGAAAGCCATCTCCACCTCTCTTTCCCTCTCCTTCCTGTTTCTCATCTAACTCTGATGAAACTAAAATATTATTTCATTTCTTGATAGCTGTTGATGCGTGTGGCTCAGCGTATTAGGGTTGGGATGCACGCTTGATAGTTGTTTAGTCAGCACTGCTCTCTCTGGTGAACCAAGTTTGATATTTCATACCTCTTTCAGAAGCCAAACCTAACAATCACAACCTATTAAAAAGAAACGCCCATCCCTCACCCCCCAGAAATAAACATTTAAAAAGAACTGCTCCAGGAGGGAAGACTGTCTCTGTTTCTGACCCTGAGCCCTGGGGATGTCGTGTCCACCGCTTGAGTGGGCAGCATGTCTGTGTTCACACCTGTAAAGACTGAGTGCTCAGAGCCACAAGTTACACAAGAATGTACATGAGAAAGAGGGATGAAGACACCCAGGATGTTAAACTCCTGCTGCAGCCCACGTAAAGAAGAGTGCCCGAGTCTCTGAGAGAAAGTGGGGGTGGGGCACAAGATAAGCCAGGGTGTGTAAGAGAAGCACATGCCTATAATCCTGGCACTCAGGAGGGAGAGCCAAGAGGTCTGGAATTAAAGGATATCTTTGGCTACACAATAAATATGAGGCCAGGCTGGGCTACATGGAACCCTGCTAGAGAGGAAGAGAGGGAGAGAGGGAGAGAGGAAAAAGGAGAAAGGGAGAGAGAGAAAGAGAGGGAGAGGGGGGAGACGGATGGATGGATGGATGGATGGATAGATGGATGGATGGATAGATGGATGGATCGATCAATTGATCGACCTCTGGAACAAGGAGATAGCTTCAACAATAGAAGCACTTGAACCCTAACAATTAAGTTTGAGCCCCAGAACCCACATAAAGGTGAAAATCGAGAAGTCATTTCACAAAGGGCCCTCTATGCACATGCTGCAGCACACACACATGCACAGCACATACACATACACATGCACACACACAAACACACACTACAATGACTTGAGGGGCACACATACATGCACAGCACACATACATGCACAGCACACATACATGCACACACGCACACATGCACACACACAAACACACACTATAATGACTTGAGGGATTGCTGATACATCGGACGGTGGAGACTTCATACCCCAGCCCAAGCCTTACTCATCTGGAAACAACTAAGCAGAAAGGAGAAAAGTCCAGAACGATCATTGATTGCATCTCTGAAAATGATCTACGGCTGTCCTTTGGATCTTAAATACCCCATAATGACCTAATGCCCCAGTCGGGGGCAGAGACTGTAAGTGGAGAAGTTGGGTTACTGAGTCCACGTAGGAGTTGTTAGAAAGCTGACCCCTGTTCTCCATCTCCCTCTCTATCCTCTGCTACAGCTGTGTACCACGCCACCACAGAGCCACGGTCTCTGAATGAAACCTCCAAAGCTGGTCGGATGCAGCCTTTTTCTCTCTGTAAGTGGTTATCTCTGGGCATTTGTTACAGAAACAAAAACATGTACAGCCCTAAACCCTGACCCCTGACCTTGGCATCCTCAGAACCTAGCGCAACCTCGGTTTGATTCCCAGTTCCCGTGTGCTCCATGCCCCAAAACATGGAAAGGTTTAGCGTGCAGCCTTCCCTTCCAGTGTTCCTCTGAAATGGCTCCACTGAAGAAACGGCACCATGAGAAGTCTCAGGGGCACAGTAAGAGCTGAGTCCCCTTAGTGAGGGAAACACTAGCGTCATTTGGGTCCAAACAAGGTTTTATTAAGAGAATGAAGTCAAAATTTACCTCTCAAGGCACTGCTAACAGAATGTCTCAGAAGACTGATGTATAATTTCCTGCAATGGACCTAGTTTTACTTAGAAATGAATGAGTAAGACATCTGACCCGTATAAGCAACTGCTTGTCCCACATCTCTCCTCCTGTGGAGGACCTTGAATTTTAAAGTGCCCCATCAATTGTTTTCTGTTCTCTGAAACTCTGCCCTTCACCAGGCCAAACCTCCCTTCCTTTCTCTTGGTAAACTGAGGGTCACATTTCCAATTGCCCAGGTTAGAAACCCCTCAGAGCCATCCCACTGCCTCCTCAAGACTGGACCTGCAAAACAGCCACACCGGTCCCCTCTGAGGCACAGCCACACCGGTCCCATGAGAGGCACAGCCTCTCCTTTACCTGGGCTTAGATTTCCCCACTCAGGGAAAACATATGAAAGGCTAGCGTCCATCACCATTTTAAGACGTTTTTCTCCACAGAATGTAAGTCCCAAACCTAGCACACAGTGGGCACACAGATTTGCCCAATACACGAATGAACATGCTCTCTGCAAGTCCACTCAAAACCCATTATCAGACGGTGGCACAGGACAGAATGGTCGTGGGTGACAGACATGAATAATAAAGGAATCTGAACGGTGGAGGCTTCCCAGGGCCAAAGGAGCCTGGAAAGAGCACTACGGTGAAAAGAGGAACTGACAGGCAGAAGTTGGTTTCCTAGTTGGTCAGTGACTAAATGTTGCCAGGGAAGAGATGGGGCAAACCGCCAACATCAGCTTCTCCTCTGGCATGCCAGTCGGTGGCTCCGACCTCATGCCCGTCCAGTAAGCAACAGGATAACCAAACAAAATCCTCCAAGTTCCCCAGGGCCTCCCTCATCACAAAGTTCCCGGTGGCCTGGCTCAGTGGTCTGCCTTGGAGAGCTAGCACATGGGGCTGCCACCAGCTCACCTCGCTCTCCCTGCCCTGCAGTCCAGCACTCCCTCAGCACAGGTGTCAGTGCGATCACCAGTGTGTGATGGGTACAAGCGTGACTGGGCGATCTTGGGGTGGTGGGTCAGCACTCGGCCTCTGGGGACTCTGGGTCCATGCCCAAACCACATTTAACACATACATGAGGCATCTACCAAGCTGCCATCTTTCCCAAAACATTTTCAAGACACAGCTGCTGAGGGCTGTGGTGGGCCATGCCTGTAATCCCAGCATTGGGAGGTAGCAGGAACTCAAGGTCATCTTAGCTATAGC
Organism: Mastomys coucha; assembly: GCF_008632895.1. Lineage (NCBI taxonomy): Eukaryota > Metazoa > Chordata > Mammalia > Rodentia > Muridae > Mastomys > Mastomys coucha. Next base: position 103,515,324 of record NW_022196915.1, read on the forward strand.
TAGTTCAAGTCCAGCCTAGGCCTGCCCTGTGTCAAGCAAAGGAAGCGAAGCTCAAAGTCATCCCATTCCCAAAAGGCCTCCTGCCTGGTGTGTATTAAAATAAGCAGGCTCCATTCCCCTCCTGATGTCTCAGCCCCCACCCGCATCCTCCATAGCCTGCTTCCCATGGATCCTCACATACTAAATGCTACATGCTTCACAGATGCTTTTGGACATGGTTGTTGGCTCCATGGATTTGGGCCTGCTGTGAGACGATATGTCATGGTAGGAGTGTGTGGTACCCAAAGATGCTCACTTCAAGGAGGCCAAGAAAGAACAGGGTAAAGACATGCCCTCCCCAGGTCTCAGGCCAGTGGGTTCATCTGGGTCTCCTAGCTTCCCTTCCCTCCCAAGAGTGAATCCATGCTGTTCACAGCTTCTCCGCCTCCCCTACCTCACCATCACCTCTTCCCAAATAACCAACTCCAAGAACAACACTGTGAAGAGACAACCAGACAAATGTCTCCCTCTCCTTCAAAAAAGCACTTCATCAAGTCAAATTAAGAACCACATTTAAATCCACAGAAATCCCATTCTGACAGCGGGGGCCATAACTGGGACGGGAAAGGAGAGGCAGGCCCTCAAAACTACCAAACATAGGGTCTTCTAAGAAGCAGGGGTGCCTGCTCTGAGGCCACCTTCAACGCAGTACAAGCCTAAATTGGCACCTAGGTCCTTTCTAAGCTGCCTGCCAAGCATGCTATTTCACCTGAGAAGCTGGCTAGCACTGCCTGTGTGAATCACTTTCTTCCCAATGATCAAACCTGATTCCCCATAAGGTGTGACTTGGCTCTTGATCCCAAGCTCAAAGAGCCTTGAGGGACGGAGAGGGAAGAAGGGAGGGGGAAGGGGGAAGGGAAGAAGTGAGGGATATGAACATCTGATGTCCCTCACGGGTTTGTGTACCGAGGAGCATCAGAGAAGAACATTGCTTTATGTGGGCTGGAAGAGTGGATCACAAGTATGCAAACACGTAATTCACATCTCATTAAAAGGATCCCTACTGCAGGCTCGATGTTGCCTCATGTGTATCACACCATGGGAAATAAACATGCATGCATTCAGGTTAACTGAAGAAGTGTATTTGCAGTGGCCCCAACTGGCTTTTCTAGTCACAGCAAGATCCTTACCTCACAGTCAACCTGGTCGCCACCTCATGCCAATAACATGCCTTGATATGCCTGGCTTCATCCCCACCCAGTCAGCTTCCACTCTTTTTTCCTTCTTTTGTTAAAATTTTAGTGACAGTTTAGGTTTTAGAGTGCTGTGGGGTTCACAGCAGAGCTGAGCAAAATCTAGAACAGGTCGTGTGTCCCTAACCCCCATGCAGACACAACCTTGCCCACTCTTAAAACTCACCACCTCCTGAGTATGGTGACCTCCTACCATGAGTGGGCAGTGTGGACAAGTGTGTGTCTCGAAGCCTCCACAGCATGGTGGCTTCCTACCATGAGTGGCCAGTGTGGACACGTGTGTGTCTCGAAGCCTCCACATCATGGTGGCCTCCTACCATGAGTGGCCAGTGTGGACACGTGTGTGTCTCGAAGCCTCCACAGCATGGTGGCTTCCTACCATGAGTGGCCAGTGTGGACACGTGTGTGTCTCGAAGCCTCCACAGTATGGTGGCCTCCTACCATGGGTGGCCAGTGTGGACACGTGTGTGTCTCGAAGCCTCCACAGCATGGTGGCTTCCTACCATGAGTGGGCAGTGTGGACAAGTGTGTGTCTCAAAGCCTCCACAGCATGGTGGCCTTCTACCATGGGTGGCCAGTGTGGACAAGTGTGTGTCTCGAAGCCTCCACAGCATGGTGGCCTCCTACCATGGGTGGCCAGTGTCAACGACAAGTGTGTGTCTCGAAGCCACCACAGCTGACTTAGACTGCCGTACACTCTCTAAGCTCGGACAACCATGTAATGATGTGTATCCACCACGGCAGAGTCACAGGATTATTTTCATAACCCCAAAGTCTGTGTTTGGACTTTTTATTCCCTTCCTCCCTACCCTGGGCCATCACTCAGCTTTGTTTGACTGTACCCAGAGTGTCACAGAGTCGGCTCCTGTAGGATCTCCTCTTTTCCAACTAACTTTGCTCTGTTAACAGCACGTTTTCAGAATATGTAGCTCTGGGTCTTCTGCCTGGAGTGTTTATCACCAGCTCCTACTCTGAATCTAACAGTTGTATATCCATCTGCCAGCTGAGCATCCTGGTTGCTTCCAAGTTAGACCACCATGAATAAAACTGCTATAAATGCCTGTAAGCAGGGTCTTAAGCTCATTCAGGTAAAATACCAGAGTGCCTGCTACGTCACATAAGAGTGTGTTCTCCTTTTCAAGAAAAAGGGAGATATTTATCCTCCAAGCAGTGGTTTCACATGCCCATCAGCCATGCACATGAGCCTTTAAATGGCTGCTTCAGTTCCAGCTCCTTCAGGATCGCCGACCTCTGGCTTGGCTCTCCAGCAAGCCCCTCCAGTACTGGATTTGTGGGGAACATAGGTCGAGTTCACAAATACCAGACGCGGTGAAAATGCCATCATGGATGGGGGAGGGGCTCAGCTACCTGTTGGAGATTGGGTCTAATGTTTGGATTTAATCAGGAATCTGTGTGTCCAAAGGATAAAAGTCCTTGTCTCCAATTGGTTTTTGATCAATCAATAAAGATGGCAACAGCCAATGGCTGGGCAGAGGAAGACAGGGCGGGACTCTTAGAGTTGAGAGGGCTAGGATGCAGAGGGGAGGGAAAGGAGAGATCCCCAGGAAGCAGCGGGATATGGATGGAGAAAGCCAAGGAGCCATATAGGAATAAAGCACCACTGGCCACTTCCCAACTGGGCCTGGGGTAGCAGGGGAAGGTTTAGGAGAGTCCAGCCTTTGAGGTAGCCAAGGCATGTTAAAATTAACCGGCGTGTCTGTGTGTCTTCCATTGGAAAAACCCAGATAGCTCCTGGGCGGCTATGTGCGTGCGATCAGCCAGGAGCCAAAGCCATGTAGCTCAACTCACTGCTACGATATGTCTGTCTGAAGAGATTGAAGGGCACAGCCGTAAGCCAACAATCGCCAGTACCAGATGCTGCAAGTACTCAGTCAGAGAATTCTCCCTCGGGGTCTCCAGAGGGAGCAAGGCCCGCCTATGCCTCGATCGTAGACACCTGGTCTCCAGGACTGGGTAGAAGCTCTGTGGTCTTAAACCATCATGTGTGTAGTCATATGACAGCCACAGGAAACTCGATTGAACGTCATTGTTTATATTTCTGTGAAGTGGGAAAGTGGCCCACAGAAGACGGTCTGTCCAGGGCCACACAGCTTGTGTGTGATACGCTGCAGGTTCCCATAAAGATAGTGGGGGGCTGAGCTCCAAGTCCTGTTGGTACAGCCAGAGTGCCTTCTTCCACCAGGAGATGGAGCGTCAGCCCTTTGGGCAGGGGCTCTGAGCGAGCTTTTGCTTCCTGAACTCCTGAACTCTGTGGCTGTTCAGGGCTGGCACCCTAGCTTTTTCAACCTGACTCTAGAATGCTCTCCAAGTCAGTGGG
>NW_022196915.1:103518903-103542239 GCF_008632895.1 Mastomys coucha
GGGGGGGTCAGACTGTGTAGGGGGATCGAGATGGCAGAAAGGAGGGAGGGAACTCATGCAATGATGACTTTGGCTGAACCCTAGTTGTTCTAAGTCTTGGGAATTTCCCAGGTCATCGGGGTCTGAGGTGACTCACATCAGGTCCCCTGGAAAGTTTATACTACAGTGACCACAGATGGAAGCTGCCCCAGAGGGACGAATCATGTATTGACAGGCATGGGCTCTGCCTAACCTCTGGGGCTTAAAGGGTACAAAGACGGAGATGGATCCCATGACCCACAGGCACATCGATCCCACCTGCAGAGCGAAAGCCTGAGCAGTGAGGCTTTTGTGAGCTTTCTCTCGGCTGGCAACCCTCTGGGTATCATTATAAGACAGTGTGCCAACAATTAGCAAGTCCCAAAAGTGGCAAGTCCCAACACATGGGATAGGACAAGAAAGCTGTGCGTTTGGGATCCTGCCAGACCCTGCCCTCTAGGACCCAACCTTTGACTGATTTGAACTGATATGCACATGCTGTAGAAAATTCATAGTTCTGTGTACAGCACTTTCCTGAGTCCCGTGAGACATCACTATTGAACCCAAACAGGTCCTAGGAGGCCTTAAGTTTATATCCAGTGGGTCAGAAGTGAGTGTCTTTGGGACCCCAATCTTAACAAAGAAGTTCTGAAAGGAAGACGGGCTTGAAGCACTCTGAGGCGGGAGGAGCCTGTGACGTTCTGATCAACTCTGAGAACTGTTGACTTCCCACTAACTTAGACACCGACAGCCTCAGCTGCTGACAGTCAAGATGTCAGCCCCTCCTCTCTGACGGCTTCTTCCCCTCCTGGCTTCACTACATGCACCTCAGTCAAACATGAGACTGCAGGTCTCAGCACAGTGTCCCCACCAGCCATCACTGTCCCTCTCACTGTCCCTCTCAGCACTGCCGCTGCCAGCACCAGGAGGAAAAGACGTGGTTTGAAATCTTCCTCCTCCTCCTTTGTGGCCACACTCTCTGACATTCAGACAGGGACCTTGGATTTTAAGTTACAAGAAGAACATCTGTGCAGTCCATGAGCTGTAAAGCCAGATCCCTGCTGCTGGGCTTCTAGTCTGTGGGTCTGAGATCAAGATGCAGAGAACGGCAGGTTGTACAGGTTGAGAAAGTCGCACTAAGGTGGCTGGTTAGTCATAGATGGTCCAACCTGCACCAGCAAGATGGCTCGGCAAGCAAAGACATCTGCCAGAAAGCCTGACAACCTGATTTAATCCCTCAGACCCACATGGTGGAGGGGAGGCAGAACTCTTCCAAGTTGTCCTCTGACCACACACACACACAGCATGTGCCTATAATCCCAGTGCTAAGGAGACAAAGGCAGAAGAAACCCTGAGGATTGTGGGATTGCTGTCCAGCTGAACTTGTTGTTGGTTCCAGGTTCAGTGAGAGACACTATCTCAAAAACTAAGGTGGAGAGGAATTGAAGAAGACACCTAATATCAACATCTGGCCTGCACATGTACTCACACACAGATGTGTGCCCACAAACTCATACAGACACACAGAGAGTGACAAGACAGACAGTGTGGTGTTCGTGGTTAATTTAACAGTGCCTATATGGTCATAATTAAGCATCTCCTAGAACTTGTGGAGATTACAGCAAATGCACAACTTTAACAAATCAAGGTTCAAGCGTCCCTTTACAAATTAAAAGCAGCGAAACATTACTTTTCAGTCACCATGCTTGCAACCAAGTACACACAAGTGTACAAGTCTCCGAGTGGGGGAGAGAGTAGGATAGAGAGCAGATAAGATTGGCTGGGAGCCGATCGTGGTTGGTGTTCAGAGGAGGCCACCTGGGACAAGGCTAAACTCTTCTGTCTGCTCTACTGCATACATACTTGTCATTTCCACAGCCAGAAGAAAACATGAAGGAGAAGGGGAGATTGGGAGAACACCCACATTTGTACGGTCTTCACCTTAGGCATGTAATAAGCCTTGAGCTTTCTATGAGGCCAGTAACCCAAGTGCTAATACAGGTGCCATTTGTGGTAACAAATCTAATGGCTGTACATCACTCATCCACAGTGGCTATCCATCCTCCATCTTTCAGTTAGCACTATGATCTAAGGTAGACAAACAGGTGAGCCACAGCCTCTACTGAGGTAGACAAACAGGTGAGCCACAGCCTCTACTGAGGTAGACAATCAGGCGAGCCTCAGCCTCTACTGAGCTCAGCTAAGCTCTTGAAGCTGGCTTTCCATACCCTTGTTTCTGGACTCACCAACCAACCTCCTCTGAGCACCCTTGCAGATAGGGGAGGTCTCAAGGCAAAGAAGACTTAGAAATGTACATCGTAAGCATACTTCTACCCCTCCCTCTTCCCGTCCTCAGAATAAGGCATCGACCAGCTTTATATCCTCAGAATAGGGCATCGACCAGCTTTATATCCTCAGAATAGGGCATCGACCAGCTTTATCTAGACAGACAACAAGGGCAGTGGTCTGGGTTCTGCCCCTATCCCCAGCACTTCGATTCCCCTCCCTGCCCCCCCCCCCAGGATTTCATAGATGATTCTGGGTCAGTGTACTGCTGATAGAGCTGAAGACTCCATACTTCTCCCAGGACGCAGGGAGCAGCCATTCTCTGGGTCTATGAACCACATTTGAAGCAGTAAGACTCAAGACAGAGCTACCTACGTTCCTCTGGGTCCGTTTCAGCAGAGAATAAACAAAAAATACGGAGGGAGGAAGGACCCAACTAGAAAGGCCCCGTTGCCTCCTCTTGACCTATGCTGAGTTTAACTCGGGTCTGTTCTTAAAGGGCAGCAAGCAAACAAATCTGGAGACAGCTACGGACAGATGTCATGTGCAATCTGATAGGGACTGGCTGAGTGATGTCTAAAACAGTATCCGCCACCCTGAGTCACACGCCCGGCTGTAAACAGATCACCAAAGGTCACCCCAGCCACAACACTGAGATACTGGCCTGGGGATCGGGGACACAAGAGAGCAGATGCAGTGTTGGCTGTTGGCTCATACAGCCCCCCCCCCACACCCACCCACTTCCACTATATGAAGGTTGCTTATTCTTCCAGGCCACAGCTCCGTTTAAGAGATTACTAATCTACAAATCCTCAAAACCACCTGCATCACTTTAACCCTCAGCAGATGAGCAGTCCGTGTTTATTATTATTACCCAAATGTATCAGTAAGCAGACAATGACTTGTAGTAGCGCTCATAGATACCTTGAGAAGCTCCGCTTTGAACTGGAACCATCTGGTTCACTCAACTGTCTGTCCCTACCTGTATAGCAGGCATTGGTCTGAACAGAAGCAGAGCCTGGGACAAGATGACACACCGAATGGGAAGAAGGGAGCAGAATTCTTCAAGGCCTTCAATTCACTGACGGCCTGAAAACCAGGCTGACCTCCATCCAGGGGTTCCTCTCACCCAAGAACACTGCTTATATGCCTCTGTCTACCAACTGCACCCATTAAACGCCTAAATTAACAAATATATGCAAGCATGTCTCAAGTATATGAGGTAACTCCTTGTGGGAAAGGTCTCAGGCCATTTACCAACAGCTGACCACTTTGCATCTGCAATCGTCGTCAATTAGTCAAACAAATATATTTACAACTTTCCCATGCAATGTAATCTACTCTGCTCTGGTGGCTTAAGGACAACTCTCACTAGCCAGGCCCCGTGGCACGCACTTTTAATCCCACCCCTCAGAAGGATCCCTGTGAGTTTGAAGGATCCCTGTGAGTTTGAGGCCAGCCTCTTCTACAAATCAAGTTCCAGGTCAACCAAAGCTACAAAAAAAAAAAAAATCCTGTTTCGCCCTCCCCCCAAGACCTCCCCCCCAAAAAAATAACCACTTTCACGGGCCTGAGGTGCGGAAGTCCTTCCCTGCACATCCCGACCTTCCGCACATCCTGTGTTTAAGTGACCACAAGTTTCAGAGTCAACACGAAATCTAAACCAGTCCCCTCTGCTTTCCTGAGGTACAAACTCCTTGAGGGGACTAACCATTCTTGACAGTTTTGTTTTCCAAAGCTTCTTGCAGAAAAGAAAGCATGTGCCTAGTCGACCTAAATTCTTGCTACATAAAACCACAAACTCTTCTCTCTTCTCCCTCTCCCTCTCCCTCTCTCCCCCTCCTTCTCCCTCTCTCTCTCTCTCTCTCTCTCTCTCTCTCTCTCACACACACACACACACACCTTGAAATCCTACTAAGTTAATGTCGTCAAGCAACACAGGGGTAAGAAAGACATTTGGTTATAAAGTTTGCGTAGAAAGTATTTTTCTCCGGCAACAGATTTTTCTCCACATTCACACAGTGTCTTATGCAAAGCAAGGGACCTAGTTACGTGGAATCTCCTCAGTCTCGTCTCTAAAGGAAGCCAAACCTTCAGCAAAGCCTCTAACCCGCAGTCCATACACTAAAGCTGGGCCTTTCCCTTCCGGGATGTCGCTGTCTGGTTTGACGTACAAGGCTTCCTACCACAGCAGCACAGTGAGCTTACCTTGGGTCGGGGCAGGGCTCCAGGTAACATCCCTAGCCCCTGCTTCCATCTGGTTATGAGTTTAGGCCAGTGGGCAGCCTCATGGCTGTGCCATCAAAGCCCTGCAGAAATGAAGGGCAGCAAAGACCTCAAGGTAGCCTTTTGGTGAACTTTCTTCAACTGTATGAGAGAGTTAGTGGTGAGACCTAACTAAGCACCGTGGACTCCCCACGCCTTCCTCCTAGTTCCAGCTGAATCCCAAGATGCCTGTTCCACATTTTCGCCCAAGCAACTTTCTCCTCTGCCCAGGCCATAGGGCTATCCTGCCAATCATTATACAGTAGGAACATTAATCCATTTATCATTTCTCTTTTCTACACATCATGATGTTCTAGTATCTTAAATCCTTTTCCAGCTGGGGAGAGGCGGGCCATAATGGAGCTAGCCAGCCTTGGAGACAATAAAGATCCAACAGGAATGTGCCTTTGATCGCTACAAAGCCAAGAGGCGCAGAATCAGACCACTGTCCTGATTCAGCACCGCCTGTCCATCCCCCGAAGCAGCATCCCTCTCTGTGAGTGGTCCCAGAGCCAGACGCCAGGCAAACAGGGGTCTCTCTCGATGGCTTACAGGAACAATACAACTGCCAATCCCAGCCTGCTCGGTTTCCCATTCTGTCCTGCCCCCAGAAATCCAACCCCAGGCATAATGTATGACCCTCCCTTTGTGTCTCCCGAAACCCATGGGAGCTGACTTTACCTTCTGATCTCTCTCCCTGTTCTTCTCTGATAGACTCACATGAGAATGCCCCCTTTCGGCTCATACTTTTGAATAACTGGTCTCCAGCTGATGAATCTACTAAAGAAGGGTTAAGAAGGATCCACCTTGTTGGAGGATGTATGTCCCGAGGTTTCCAAAGCCCATGCTGGTCCCAGTTAGTTCTCTGCCTCAGACTTGTGGATCAAGATGCAAGTTCTCTGCTACAGCCACTGTGCTCCCCACTAGGATGGCGGCAGACTCTCTAACCCTCTGAAAGCAGGAACCACAAATCAACTCTCTCCCCTTTGGTCATTTGCTTTGTTTGTCATGTCTTGTCACAGCAACTGGTTGAAGTAACTAAGCTGGCTGGCTAAAGTGTCCGTCACATAAAGGAGCAGAGGACAGGAGCACAGGACAACTTGTTCTTCATACAGTGCTGGAGCCCAGCTCAGAGCCTTGTTCGTGCACCACATGCACCCCCCTCTGCATTCCGCCAGACTTCCATTTCAGATTTTAATGTTGCAGGCCCCACAAGAGCATTTCTGACTCAGAGACTTTGGCCCCCCAGCCTAGGCCACCCTATAATTCAGAATTAGTTTTAGGAAAGTGGTATAAAGTCTAGAAAAGAAAGGTACTTAGCTCTGTTAACTATGAGTATGAAAAGCTGCTGTTAATGTAGTTGAGCCTAAGCTTTCATTTAATTTTTACAATACCACCCTGCACTCTTAGGAGAAAAGACAAATGGCTAAATAGATAACCGCCGATCTGAGTTTGGACTCCGGTAATTCTCTATATGGCACAGCTGAGCTTGCTAAGCTCTGGAAGCAGGAAGCAGAGTTGGCAAGGCCCTCACCTGCTCTACCACAAAACAGAAGGCCCTGACTCAAACCCCCACCGACCTCAGGCCAGCTTAGAACATGCCACCCATTCTCCACGCATTTTACCTGCACTTTCCTATAAACAGGTCCTCTCTGGCCTAGGCACCGTGGAAAACTTGCGGCCAGGACTCCAGAGCTGGAATGAGCTTTGTTATCAACACTCTGACAACCAGAAACAATTGTACTTCAAGTACAGGCCCTGGACACCATACCCGTATGACAACCTTGAGAATCCACTGACAGCCTAACATTTCTATTATCCAGGGTTAAAGGGAAGAGAGAATTACAAAACACAGTCTTTTCTAGGTGGGCAGCCCTGTGTCGGCGAGGCAGAACTGAGGAAAATTCCAGCTTAGCCAGTTCATGCTTTGACGCGTCGGGTAAGCTGCAAACCCTCAGACCGAATAGCTGCAGATTCACAGAACAAAAAATTCCTTTGACAAGTCTCCCTCGGCAGTCTACTAAAGGGTTTATGTGGTAGAAAATAAAGAGAAGAGAAAAACTCGACGATGAACTTCAGGGCATTTTTCAGAAATGGCTTTCACTAAAATAACAACAACAACGACGACGATAATGATGCCTTCTCCAATTTCACTGTAAAATATCCCATGGAACCACAACTGCTCACAGAGTTGGAAAAACTAAAGCAACTAAAAAGGACACAAACAGGGTCTGTCAGACAGACGCAATGGAGTGAAGGAGACCTTGACTCACTTGTGGTCTGTCCGACAGAAGCAATGGAGTGAAGGACACCTTGCTTGACTCACATATGGTCTGCCAGACAGATGCAATGGAGTGAAGAACTCATGCTTGCGCTGTCATCCCCAGGCCAGCTCGTCTAGGCCCCACCATCGCCCCACCAACCCAGCTTTCTGAATGCCATTGCCAAGCTAATCCAGAGGGAACGCTAGCCAGGCTTCTGGTCCAGCGTGCCTGTGCCTTACTGGAAAGGGGAGGACACCACAGATGCAGCCCTACCCCCCACAGTTTGGACAAGAACTGTGGAAGACACTCCCCTAACCCACAAGAGACAGTACCACCCTGGCTGTGTCCCTTCAAGTTGGCCAAGTCAGGTGGGCACTTTTTCCTGACCCCTAGGATAGGGCCCTCAGCCGCCCTGCCCCACGGCACACGTGGTAACAAGTAGCCTGGCATCTCATTTCTTCTCCAGGAATCTGAAGGCGGGGCTCCAGGAAGCTGCAATCATAACAATCCGTTGGCACTGACGCCTTAAGCATTTCCTATGCAAAAGGCTACATTCTAGGATACTTAAGGCAGATAGCCGGGCTCAGAAAGACGGGTTCTAAAACACAGTTAACAGCCACACAGTGAACCAACAGGGAGCCACAGGGGGGGAGCCGGATAGCTTAGACAGCAAGAGACGGGGCTCCCTAAATGATAAGCTGGGGGCCAGTGTGTTCCAAAGACAGCAGAAGCCCTGTGGTCCACTGCATTCTCAGGAAGTCTCTTACCAATCCGCGTGTGCTGACTGTGTTGGGTAGGGAGAATTAAGCTGTCCCAAGGAAGGGGGAGAGTGGAGCTTCCTCGTCTTTCATCCATGATGCAGGATGAACAGTCACCTGAGAGATGAAGATACTATACCAGGGCTCTGCCAGCAGCTGACTGAGACAGATGCAGATACTCAGAGCAGCCACTGGACTAAAGTCGGGGGCCCCTGTGAAAGACTTGGGGGAAGGATTGAAGGAGCTCAAGGAGATAGCAACAGTCTCAACTAACCCAGACCCCTGGGATCTCCCCGGGAATAAGCTACCAAGCAGAGCATGCGTGGGCTGGCTGGAGGCACCCTCCTTCCCCGACCCCAAACCCTGAGGCACCACCCCTCAGCCACACCCTGCACATATGACCTCAGTGGGAGAAGATGGATCTAATCCTGTAGACACTTAAGGCCCCAGGATGGGGGATACCCCTCTCAGAGACAAAGAGGGGGATGGGATGAAGAGCTATGGAAAGAGGTACCGGGAAGGGGGCAACGTCGGGAATGTAAATAGATAAAATTATCAATTAACAAAATACTACTTCATGGTGGGTAGAGAGACGGCTCAGCTGTGATTCTCAGCACACACATGGCAACTCACCCAGGGCTACACCTCCAGTTCCAGGGGATCTAATGTCCTCTTCTGGCTTCTACAGGTAATGCACATACATACCACATGTGGTACACAGACATACATGTAGACAAAACCTATACACATTTAAAGGCAACAACAACAAAACAAGACCCTAGCTCAAAAGAGAGTATGACCAAGAAGAGAAGACTGTCCAACTAGAGCAAACGCACCCCGAAACCTCTCAGACACGGGGTTCCCATACATCAAATGGGAGAAAACACCATGTAAGAGTCTCTTCTGTCAAATGCTATAAAACTAGTGTTCAGGACACAAGATTCAAGTCATTTTCTCTCTCCTGCATAAAACTTTTATGCGAATATTTGAAATGCACAAGCACACACACACACACACACACACACACACACACACACACACACTAAAGCCCTTATTTGCACAAAGGCTCATTGCTAGGACCCTTTTCTCTTTGGAGCAGTGATCACCCCCTTCCCCTTCCTTCATTACCTGTGTCCAGTTTTTTCAGACTACCCAACTATGAGGTTAGACCCCAGCCAAAGGGGAAAACACAGTCCACAACCTGCATTCCAATAAAACCTAAATGCACTTCTTGTCTGTACGTGTTTGCCCTCCAGAGACCACACTCCTGATCCGGAGGACAGCGAGCCCTGTCTGGACACTAGCACTGAGGTGTGTTCTCCTTCCTGTGGATCCCAAACTTACTCCTAATGTCGGAATCCACTGCCTGACTCTGCCTGACTCTGCCTGACTGACAACTCTGCCTGACTGACTCTGCCTGACTCTGCCTGACTCTACCTGACTCTGCCTGACTGACTCTGCCTGACTGACTCTGCCTGACTCTCTCTGCCTGACTCTCTCTGCCTGACTGACTCTGCCTGACTCTGCCTGACTCTGCCTGACTGACTCTGCCTGACTCTCTCTGCCTGACTCTCTCTGCCTGACTCTGCCTGACTGACTCTGAGTGACTCTGCTTGACTGACTCTGCCTGACTCTCTCTGCCTGACTCTCTCTGCCTGACTGACTCTGCCTGACTCTGCCTGACTCTGCCTGACTGACTCTGCCTGACTCTCTCTGCCTGACTCTCTCTGCCTGACTGACTCTGCCTGACTCTGCCTGACTGACTCTGCCTGACTCTGCCTCCTGCACAGACCCCAAGGCTCCAGGAGCCTCCCAGGTCCACTGTCTCAAACAGCCCACCGAAGGACACAGTCAAGAGTTGGCACCAGACATGACACACCAACAAAACAACAGGTGGTTCGGCTAACTAAGAACACAGAGACCTGCGATCCCAGAGGCCTCCAGGACACCTGGACACTTGGCAGTTCCCCTGAGTTTGGCTGTGCATTGTGCTTGCCCTGCCTCTCTGGTCTCTAAAGTCAGCTGCTTACTTCTAACCACTGGCTGCACTCACCCCCTCCCATCTCCCTAACCCCCTCTCCCCCATCTCCGAGAGACAGGTGTGGCCTCCTGAACTGGACCACACATGGATGTCTTAGGTACCTGTCAACAACCCCACCCCCACCGCCATGTTCCACTGACCCTCACGACTGACCGATGTCTACTAGAGTCAGCCATTATCCTACATAAAAAAAGCAATGGTTATAGTTCATTTTTGAGGATACCTGCTCAAAAAGCACTAAGGTGCCACTTACTGTTGATCCTGGTAACGCATATCAGATATCTACACTATGCTGTCCACAGGTAAGTATGTAAGCCCCAAAGGGCAAGGAGAGGATTTTGACAAGGATACTCCCAAGTATACCTGGGTCGCCTGGCAGGAGTAAAAGAAGGATTTTTAATAGAGTAAGTGAAAGCTGGGTGTGCTGGTCCATACCTTTAACCCAGCAGTTAGGAGGTGAAGGCAAAAAGATCAGGACAAAGCCAGGCTCAGCTAGATATCAAGCTCATGGCCAGCCTAGAAGACCCAGAGAGGAGGGAGGGACAAAGGAAGGAGGGAGAGACAGGAGAGGGAGGGAGGAACAAAAGAGGGAAGGAGGTGAGCTCTCATCTCAGATAACCATATATTACCATGGTCCTGGGATTTCATGGTCAATCAGGGTAGGATTGTCTTCCTCCTTTGTGGGGAAGGAGCAAGGGGAGAGAAGCTGTCACAGTGACCACTTCCTTTTAAAAGGATGAGTAAGCCAGGCAGTGGTGGCCTTTAATCCCAGCATTTGGGAGGCAGAGCAGAGGCAGGTGGATTTCTGAGTTCAAGGACAGCCAGGGCTACACAGAGAAACCCTGTCTCGGAAAAGAAAAGATAAAAAAAGAATGAGTAAAGGGTACGGTGTGGCTCATGGTAGGGTACTCTTCCAGCATTTGGAAGTCCATAAGTATAATCCCTAACACACACATACACACACACACACACACACACACACACACACACACGGCATGAGTATCACATAAGAACACAGACCCACAGGAAACTCCATTACAGAAAGCACTGACCCTTCCCCCACCATCAAAACCAACACCAAATCTCTTAGGAATCTGGCAACGTGTGAGAAACTGAGTTTGGCCTGAACGGCTGTTTGTGCGGTGTGATATGAGTGCATCAGGGACTGCGCTTCCGGGGGACCTGGGGCAGGCACATTCTGCACACAGTAAAGCACCACACCCCACAGGAAGCGGTTCCCTGACTGAATGTGCTTGAAGCCCACTCAGAAGCCTTGGACTTTGAGCTGCTGCTGCGGCTCGGAACTGGACACCCCCGCCCGTTCCTTTTGTTCAGGCTTCTGCTTTTGGCACCTCACCCTCAGTGCCCAGTGTCCTCAGTGGAGACAGAATACTGCTGCCCATGGCAAATCGCTAACCAGTCCCTTCTCTTAGGCAGGTTGCCTGCAAAGTGTGCATCCCTTACAGATCTGGACCCCTGAGGGGTCCGAACAGCTAAGGCGAGATGAGGGGTAAGAAGTCTCTGACGTCAGAGAAAAGGTGGCCCACAATCTAAAGCCCAGAGATACTCACTGGGCATGGGTTCTTGTGGATGTTGGTACATGGTACAATTTGCTGGGCATGAAGGAAGCAAAAAAAAAAACAAAAAAACAAAAAAACAAAAAAACAAAACCACAAGTACAGAGACGGGAGATGCCTGTGGCAGAGAAGGCCTGTATAGGAAGTAAAGCCCAGGGAGGAAGTCTGGGCTGACACTTGCCAACTGCCAGTGCCAGTTCCTGGGAAGCTGCAGGACACACAGGGCCAGGCAGTTTCTTGCCTAGGACTCCAAATTACTCCTCAGGAAGGCTACTGCGGCCACCACACTCGCTATCAGGATCCTTAAAATTTTCATTCAAGTTCAGCTTTCTCTTCCCTTGAAATGCTTACCAGGAAATGGACCTACATACCAGAGAGAGATGAAATGAGATGCACTCTGAGCGTTTGCTGGAGACCCTAAATGAGTTGCATCTGGCAGCCTTCCGCAAGGACTCAAAAGGCTTCAGGGTCATCTAAAGTTTGCCAGTCAGGGTCCGAAGGGTCCACCAAAAGACCCTCATGGCTGCGCACCTTTCCCACATCCTGATAACGGCTCAGTACTAGTTGGCACTTACGCACCTTGTTTTACCCTTTAAAAAAGCCAATTCCCAGAAATCAAAAGCCACTAATTCCCTCTCCAATGCCCCTAAGCTAGCTGCTCTGTGGGATCCCTTCCGGCTGCACCTTATCCTTCCTGGAAGGGACTCTTAGAAAATAAGGCTCCTCCCCTCCCAAGGAGCTGTGAGTCTAAGGCTGCTCGGTGGGATTTCCCCTCAAAAGCCTTGTCTTTCTAGCTGGTCCGCTGCTGGCCGAAGTGGCCAGCCATCCACCCAAGAGAGGGAAGAAGAAACATCTTGTTTTGGCTTAACCCAAGGAACTAACCTCCCCTTCACAAACACTTGCAGGAAAAACAAGTACTGTGTTATAGACTTAAAGGAGCAGAGCAGAGAGAACTAGGAGGGAGGCGGCCAGAGAGAACAATGGAGCCATCTCTTTCTTTCCTCGCTGCTAATATTGGATACCTCAAGGACTGGCCTGGGGTTTTTCCCCAAAGCAAAGCAGCCTGAGGCATTTGCATGTGAAAGAGAAAATTCAGAGTAGGAGCCCACGTTGGTTCATAGCCTGGAAGAACTCGAAAAGCATACTCAAGACAGCCTCCTGCCAAAGACACGCCCCACCGGGCGCCGGGGGACCAAGACCAACAATAACAGTGACCCGAGTTCAAAAGCTGTAATTTGCTTAGAACATCAAGACTGCTTGTCCCCGGGACAGAGCACGCTTTCCTGCTTCATGTTCACCCACAGAGGCGTTCTGAAGGGTTTATGGGAATCGGTTCCACGTCTGAAGACATTTTGGATTTAGAGCTGAGCCCGACTCCTTAACTCTGAAGGGAACGTGAAGGGAAGCTGTGCTGAGACAGTGAGAATCTCGGGCAAGCTCAGCGGACAGAGGGCACGTTAGAACAATAGCCCCGGCTGAGGACAACGGGACACTTCACATCTCTGTGGCTTCTGGAAAGCACGTGATTCCATTCATCAGCCCTGGCAACCATGAACAACAAGTCCAAGTGGCTGCAAACCAAGAGAAAATTACTCCCTCCCAGTTGGTGAAGCTGGAAAAGCAAGAAGAGGTGGCACCTGAGCTGGTTTCTTTTGAGGCCTCTACTTCCTGTTAGGTGTGGTTCCCCCTCCCACCACCCCCACCCTCCACTCCACCCCCACCCCATGTCTTGATGTGACCCACTCTGCCTCCCAGTATCCAAATAAATGTCCACGGTATGAAGTAAGAAACCTGGACACTAACCCCGAGTGAAAACGTTATCCCAATCAGATAATTCACTCTTAATTACCGATTTTAGAGACTTTATCTCAAAATACAATCACAGTCTACAATACTAGGGGATAGGCATTCAACTTAGTGGATTCTGGGAGTCCCCTGTCCCACAGAATAACGACTGAGCGGCAAGAAACACAGAGCCAGGTCTATGGGGGAGGAGGAAGCAGACACAATGGAGCGAAGATCTAAAACTGAAAGACGGGACAACGGGTGACCAGGGATGCTCAGAGGCACACTCACAGCAGAGAGTCTGCTTGGTGTGCTCACATGTGAGCCTATGGCTCATCATGGTCCCTAAGTCAGCTAAACAGGACTCCACTGGGACTGGTGGCTCTGTTACTTGAGTGGACAGAGAGAGTATCAGTATGCTGTAGTTGTGGGAGTCTTATCCTTTGGAAGTCTCACCTGTTAGCATGTGCAGAAAGTAAGTCCTGTGTAGGGGACAGAAGACGGGCATCTTGATTAATTATGTGACTTTTTTTTAAGAGAGAATGAGTGTGTGTGTGTGGAGAGAGAGTGAGTGAGTGTGTGTGTGTGTGTGTGTGTGTGTATGTGTGTGTGTGTGTGTGTGTGTGTGTGTATTCCACCAAGTGCCTATTTAATGCATAGCTGTGAGGTCATCAAAGCAGGCCGTGACTCAGTTGGACCAAGGTGCAAAGATGCCCTCCAAGCCGCCACAAGGGCAGCCATTTTTGATTAAGAGGAGAGGGCAGAGGGGAAGGACTGAGGGAAAGGTGGTCAGGGAAGCACATGAAGGAACGCTTTCTTTTTTTAAGCATGTATTCCGTTAACATAAATTTTATGTGGTGGGGGTGGAGGTAAAGGAACAACCTTCAGGAGCCAGTTCTCTCTCTCCATGGTGGGTCGAGGACACCACGTGGGATTTTCGTTGTTGTTGTTTTTGTTTTGTTTTGGTGATGGTTTTTGTTTGGGTATTGTTTTCTTTTGAGACAAAAATCTGCTGCAGCCCAGGAGAGCTTGAACTGTCCCTCTTCTGCCTTCAGGTGCTGGAATTGTGAGCATGCGCCACACCTGCTCTGCTCCTGTGAAACTTT
The DNA here is from genome assembly GCF_008632895.1 of Mastomys coucha. Classification (NCBI taxonomy): domain Eukaryota; kingdom Metazoa; phylum Chordata; class Mammalia; order Rodentia; family Muridae; genus Mastomys; species Mastomys coucha. The sequence goes on from NW_022196915.1 coordinate 103,533,004, forward strand.
CAGGACTGGATCAAAGCTCTCAATGCACTGCCTTCTGCGGCTCCTCAGCCTTCGGGTGCAGCAGTCACCTGGGAGACTGACCACAGACTGGGGCGCCACTCCCAGAGCTCAGCTCCCTCGCCCCGCCATCCATCCGTCAGCATCCGTCAGCATCCGTCAGCATCCGTCAGCATCCGTCAGCATCCGTCAGCATCCGTCAGCATCGGCTGACCCTTCTGGTGCCAGAAGCTCTTTGAGAACCGCCGCTCAGGAACCTATTTCTCCGGGCTCAACAGCCCTAGTTGCATGGAACCACAGCACAGACTGGCAGTGGCATGCTCAACTCTGAGAGGCAGGCTCTGATTTCCTCTCCTTTAGTTTCAAAATGCTCTGATGTAGAGGACAAGGGACTTCTCCACAGCCGCGGCTACATCCTCTCCATGGTCAGGGGCTCTTTCCGGGCTGTGTCTTAGGAGAAGCCACCCCTACTCCTGGCCACCCTCCCTCGGACATCTCTCACCAGGAGCAAGCTTTCCAGCCTCTGTGTCCGTTCACTTTTCCTCTGTCAGGCCAGCCAGTGTCCAGTGTCTGCCCACATCTCATGCAGACAAGCAGTAGATTAGATTAACTTCAGGATCTCCAGGTCTGGGGAACTTGGGTCTTGCTCTGCTGTCGTTTAGCTGTGACCCTGGACAAAGGTCTTAACATCTCCAGAGTTGTAAACATTAACCTATGACTGGGCTTTGGGGTAATGGACATTGTTATTATCCAAGGTGAAAGAGGTGAGCCAGCTCAGATCCTGCTGGTGCCACGGGTGGCTCACTCGCTCTGCTGCAACTCAGGACTCCCTTTGGGTTACTGTGCTGGGGTGAGGGAGTGGTTAAACCTGGACTCCACCCACGCACCTCAGCAGAGGATGCTGGGTCTGGGTTATTGTGCTGGGGTGAGGGGGTGGTAGAGGATGCTGGGTCTGGGTTATTGCACTGGGGTGAGGGGGTGGTAGAGGATGCTGGGTCTGGGTTATTGCACTGGGGTGAGGGGGTGGTTAAACCTGGACACCACAACACAGCAGAGGATGCTGGGTCTGAGCTGACTCTGTTGCTCCCAATCTGCTTCACCCTGGAAAGCAGCAGTATCCACCACACCAAAGGCTGGTGGCAGAAGTAACTATGTTAATATTTAGAAGACGCTTGCATAGCCCCTACCCACAGTGTGGCTCCCCTGGACAGTGGGATTTCATTCAGCTATAGAGACAAATTAAACCATGAAGTTTTCAGGAAGATGGATGGGCCTGGCTGTTTTTTAGTTAGGTGTCCCAGACCCAGAAAGAAAAATACATTACTTTAGTTTGCTTCTGTTACTTTAAGTAAACACTATGACCAAGAGCAACTTGGGGGAGAAAAGGTTTTATTCGGCTTACTGGTTACAGTCCAGCATGGAGGGATGTCAAGGCAGAAGTGCCCTAGGGCAACACTGGAGGAACACTGCTTACAGGTTGCTCGGCTCCCTCTCCTATACAACCCAGGCCCACCTGCCTAGGGATAGTACCGCCCACAGTGAGCTGGGCCCTGCGCCCTCAACCACTGTAGAGGAAATGCCCCACAGGCACGTCTCCTGGCCAACTAGATGAAGGCAGTTCCTCACGTGAGATTCCCCGCTTCCGGGTGAATCAGGTTAACACATGATGCCAACTGTAACTATGCGGATCCCAGCTTTACATCTTCCTATATGTGCACGTGTGGGATAGAGTGTGGGCAGAGGCTCAAACCTGGAAAGAGAACTATGAGATGAAGGGGAAAGGTCTGAGGAGGGTAACATGGAAATGGGACAGCAGGGAACGGAGGCAAAGTGGGGACAAGGGGGTTGGGGAGAGGTACGGATGGATGAATATGACTAATGACACTTATTTTCTATGTTGATTTTAAAAATAGAAGTAGGAACTCAACAAATAAATAGCTAAGGGGGACCAAAAGAAAAAAGTAAGTTAAACAGCTCCTACCAAGAGTGAGCCAGCTCTATGCAAGGAAACAGCAGCTTCCCCAAACACAGCCCCGGACTTGGCAGGTCCACAAGACTGAGCGAGAGGCTAGGCGTGAGCGTCTCCCGCAGCCTTTCAGCAGCGGCCGTAAGAGGCAGGAGCAGCTCTGGACACAGAGCCTGTGCACTGAAGAGATGGTCAGCAAAGGTTGGGAGTGACTGGAAAAGCTCACACCAACTATTAGGAGCTACAGGATCAGAGAGGGCATGTTAAGTGGGGCTCCGGCCACCGAGCGCATCAAATCTCAAGGAAGATGGCATCGAATCTCGAGGCGGCAGCAGCAGTAATGCAAGACTGACTGTCTTAAGATAAGGCCTGAGGTGCGCAGTGTGAGCTGGGACACTCATAGAACAGCTCCAGTCAAGAAGTGGCAATGGACCAAGCCACCCATCACAGCCAGGCCCCTCCTGGGTTCAGACAACAGGGAGGCGTGGCTACCAGGTGTCAGGTGCAATGCAGCTTGAGGAAGCAGAGTATTGGCCAGCAGAAGTCAAATGGTGGAGGCCCGCTCACTTTTCGGCCAGCCAGGGATGAGGTAGGCGTTGGGCTGCCATAATGCCAGCTCTACACTTGTTTTCACTCCCCCTCTGTTACCTCAACCAAGCTCACAAATGGTGTTCCCATACAGAAGGTAACTACACCTCTGGGAATGCCTGCCCCTAGACATACAACCACAGGGGCCTCCTTGGCCTCCCCTATCTTGGTAACTAAAAATCCAGTCAGCTCAGGTCTGAACTACACTATCTAGCTCCTCACACTTACGGTCGGGTATCAGGAACTCTAAATCCAAGCAGCCCAAGACAGGTAAGTGGCTCAACTCCGTACTGAGAGAGAAAGAAGGAAACACTACTCTCTGAACCCAGAGAACTAACAATTTAGGTATTCTCTTGTTAAGTCACAAAGACTCCAAAAAAGACGCAGTCACTTGAGGCAGTTAAGCAGACTCATCCGATGCCATCCGACACCTAGCAACCACGCCCTGATCTGAATGCAGAAGGGGCGACCACCTGGATGGGACAGGTGGTTGGTCCATTGCCACTCTTGACTGAGGATCTAGGTCAGTGGTGGAGTGCTTGTCTAGAATGCACAAGGCCCTGGGTTCAATTCACAGCACCGCATCAAAGCGGAAGAGGAAAGTCAATTTTGCAGCAATCTTTCCAGTGCAGCTGTACATACTCCACCAGGCTGACACCTATTAATTAGGATGGGAGCGTCCGTCTTACAATTGAAAATCATACTGTCGGATGAGCAACAGATCTGCGAATACACTTGGAGTCTTGAGGCCCTGCCCACCGGCTTAAACGGGAAATCATTCCCCTTCTGTAATTTACAACAGGACAAAGAGCTGGACAGGTGTGCACAAAGATAGGCAGTTGCCAGTGAACTCTACACAGTGAGTGAGTGCCAGGATAGCCAGGGCTGTGCTCAGAGACCCACTAGTGAGAATGAATGAATGAATGAATGAATGATAAATAAATAAATCTCACTTGAATTCTAATATACGCATTTTAAAAGAATGAAACCTGGAGAGATGGCTCAGCAGTGGGGAACCTATAATGCTCTCAAAGAGGACAGGAACTGAGAGACCCCTCAGGAATCCATACCTCTGGCTTCCCAGGCACCAGCACTCATGTGCACATACCTACTCACAGAAGCACAGAAGTACTCATAATTTTAAAAAAATGCAGGGTGGTGGGGGTGCACTCTAGAGGCAGAGGCAGGTGAGTTTGATTCCAGCCTGGTCTTCAGGTGAGTTCTAGGACAGCCACAGCTACATAGAGAAACCCTGTCTCAAAAAAACCAACCAAAACAAAACAAAACAAAAAAACCCACAAACAAAAATAATAATAATAAAAACCAATCTTTAACACATAAAAGTAAAACAGGACGCATGCCTTGTATATAATCTTGTGCATTCTGGCTGGCTGGTGAAGGATCCTTTAAGAAGTGACATCAACAAGGCTGGTCAACTGGATCTCAGTCACATCCTGACCAGTAAGATGCTCGGTAAAGACCTACAGATTAAGAGCAGTGTATTTGATGAGCAATTTTATGCTTGTTTTACATAAGAAAATGTATATATGTTTGAATAGCTGGCATTTCCTCTCCACCGAGCTCCCGCCAGCCTTGGGCTCTACCCGTTCACTGAGACCGTCACATAGAAACAGGAATACAGGTTGAGTGAATGATCCCAGAAACAACAGAATCGAATGCATGCTCTAGGGCTAGTACCCCGACTCAGCTCCCAGCGTCGGCTTCATCTGCCCACCGGATGTTTCCTGGTCTCTCTAGGCTCCATTTCCTCACTGTGAGCAGGAGCCATTCTCCACAAGCTGCTCCTATACGGATCAAATAGCCCACCATCCCCAGGACCCCTGGAACATGGGCCCCTGCCCCCACTGCCACCTGCTGAGCACCACAGGGCTAAGCTCCACACACCTTGAGGTGGGCAAGTCCTGGGAGAGAGCCAGCTGAGATGGAATGGGGGTGAGGGTGACTCAGAGTAGCTCGCTGACCCTGGGGAGGCTGCAGCCTCTGGTTCTTGGGTTTTATTGTCCATCAGGAACTGAAGGAGCCTTTTAAAATTATTTATGCCTAGATGACACTTTCCAAACTTAGGATTCAAAGTGGCCTAGATCCGGATGTGCTAGCCTTGGGTTTTTCTTTAGTTTTCTTTTGTTATGGTTGGTTTTGGCTATCCAGGTAGTTCAGGCACAGTACAGACTGTCAGTGTCAACTAGAAAGAACTTAGCCAGGGCTGGCTTAGCCAGGGCTGGTTCAGTAGAGAGCATGTGATTAGCTTATGTGAAGCCCTCCATTCAATCCCACTGCCACCAAAAGGGAAGAGGAAATATAGTCAAAACAAGCTGGTAGCCTTCAGAGGAATAATTTGCATCCACTGGGCATGGAAGTAGACCTTTGTAATCCACAGAGGTAGAGGCAGGAGGGTCAGAAGCTCAAAGCCAGCCTGGGCAAATAAGACCCTATCTCAATAAACCTAAGCAAGAAGAAATAATTTCCATCGGTAGACAACTGAAGGAGACAATCTGAGGATACAAAATCCAGCACCAACAACCTGCCTCCCTTTGTACAAAGTAAATTCTTCCAACTCTCCAACCGCTTTCCTCAAGGGGAATGACCCACCAGGAGATCCGATACCTCTGGACTCCCACGGGGCCGGTGATGTGATCTCTCCTGACACTGGTGGAAAATGTAATCTCCCACACAGTGCTGGCAAGTGGCTCGGCCACACCTTGGGGGACATTCTCTAAACCTGTTCCTTTCTAGCGCTCACACTAAACCTCTGAAAGGCAGCAGCAAGCTGCTCAACTCTGATAACCAATGCCATGAACAAAAACAGAGATAAAGCAGGATGTTATGTGAGGACAAGGCCCACAGACTGAGCAGCCAGTGAACTGCTGCTCCACACATCTGCACACGCTGCTAACGATGCCCTGGCCCTTCCTCTCCGGGCTTCACCATCTCGCTCACCAGCATCGCCATCCTGCCCTCGGAGATACCCCTGGAACCTCTTCCTGTCGGGTCCTGAAATAAATCAAGCATCAGACCTCTTGGTTCAATAATCAAATCAGAGAATGACACGTACAAATAAGAGAGTCCTTCACTGCAAGAGGAACTGTACACAGCAAAGCCTGAAACACGGATGGTGTATCCTTCGCAGAAAGTGTCCGGCAGAGTCTGCTCGAAGCCACAGCTTAACTGTGGGTCACAACCCCATCTGGAGTCACAGAACTGAATGTGAATTCTGGTTTGCTCTTGAGAGCAACAGGAGGAGGCACATGAGGTTTTTGAGCAGGATGGCCCTAGTTTGTTTTAGGGTGATTTTCCTTCCATCTAAATTTTAAAAAGAGCTAACGCCACAGCCAGGCTTGAGGAAACCCGAGTTTCCCTGAAGATCCCCAACAACATTTAGTGAGCGTGTGAATGAATCGGTGGATGACCGGCTCCCCGGGCATGTCTGAAGTCCAACCGGAGAATCCAATGCCAGAGGTTTAACAAGGATGATGGAGAGCTTATGCCTTAATAACTAGACAGATAACGATGCTAACAACCAAACGGCAGTTCAGCCTTACAGACGGACAGGAGGTGTCCTAGTCAGGGTTTCTACTGCTGCGATGAAACACAAAACCAAAGGAACTTGGGGAGGAAGCTTCCACATCACTGTTCAGTACTGAAGAAGTCGGGACAGGAACTCAAACAAGGCAGGGGCTGATGCAGAGGCCATGGGGGAGTGTGGCTTACTGGCTTGCTCACTCTGCTTTCTTATAGAACCCAAGACCACCAGCTCAGGGATGGCACCACCCACAATGGACTGGGCTCTCCCGTCAATCACTACTGAAGGCTAGCCCATAGCCTGCCCTTAATGGAGGCATTTTCCCAATTGGGACTCCCTCATCTCTGATGACTACAACCTGTGTCAGTCAAGTTGACTTAAAACAAGCCAGCACAGGACGAAACATGCTGACGATGAACACACATGTAAAAACCACATTCATTCACTACCAACCAAAAGGCCTGCTTGATCAAGTCAGCGCACACAGTCACTGAGGTGGCCAACATCTCTACCTGCCTGTTGCTAGAGCCCAGCAGGCAGGCAGATGCCGAGCACCTCTGCTTTCCATGGGCCACACCTATGACATGTTTCCACGGTCCAGATAATATCTGAGCTGCAGCACACCCACCTCCAAGCTATGAGCTTCCAGAGAAGCTTCGCAACCCCTCCCAGACATCCAAGTGTCTCCCCTAAAAAAGGGTGGTAGATAACGTCTGCCGAGAGACTGAGGATTAAACTTCATGACGACAGCAAGCAAAACAGAACAAAATGTCTACGTGCTCGCGATCACTAGTGTTAAAGCTCGAGGCCCCGAGCCGGCCTCTCAATGTGCAGTCTGAGAATATTAGAAGTAGTAGCCATCAAAAGAGATCTCCAGGACCTACCCAGACTCACCAGGGCCAGAGTTCCCGAGGAAAGACTGCAGGGACTCCACAAGAGACCCATAACCGACACTTTCCAAACCCTGTCCAAGCCCATTACTGAGGCAGGTGAATATGACTTTTCCTATCCAGACATGAAAGCTTCACTCTGATGACTTCTGCTTTCAGTGGTCTTCTTGTGTTATGCAATATGAAGATTTCTTTAAAAGGCTAACCTTTAAGTGAGTCTGAAACTCTCCTCTCCTTTCTACTCTGCAGGGCAGGAGGATTCTTTTGTTTCAGAAACCTGGCACTCTGCCTATTACCAGCAAGGCCATAGAGATGGCTCAGCGGATGAAGGCGCATGCCACTAAGCCTGATGACCTCAATGACGTTCAACTCAAGACTCACCTAGCAGACAGAGAGTTTTCCTCTGACCTTGCACAGGTACCATAGCAGGGGTGTGTGTGTGTGAGTGTGTGAGTGTGTGTGTGTGTAATAGTGTGTGACAGTGTGTGTGAGTGTGTGTGTGTGAGAGTATGTGTGTGAGTGTGTGTGTGTGAGAGTATGTGTGTGTGTATGTGTATATGAGTGTGTGTGTGTCTGTGTGTGACAGTGTGTGACAGTGTGAGTGTGTGTGTGTATGTGTGTGTGTGTGTGAGAGTATGTGTGTGAGTGTGTGTGTATGTGTATATGAGTATGTGTGTGTATGTGTCTGTGTGTGACAGTGTGTGACAGTGTGAGTATGTGTGTGTGAGTATGTGTGTGTGAGAGTATGTGTGTGAGTGTGTGTGTATATGTGTATATGAGTGTGTGTGTGAATATCTGTGTGTGTGTGTTGGGGGCTGGGAGTTATGCATGTGTGTAGTGTGTGTTCATGTACATGTGTGATGGGAGGGGATATTGTCTGTGTGTGCTCCTGAGTGTATGTGGGGGGAGGTATATATGTGTGTGCATGTGCACATGTGTAGGTGTGGGTATTGTGGGTGTATGCTCATGGGTGTATGTGTGTTTGTACATTCATGTGTGTATGTTTGTGTGCATAGGTGTATATTTCTACATGTGTGTGTGTTTGTGCATATGTGTGTAATGTGTGTGTGGTATATGTGGTGTGTGCAAGTGTGATAATAAAAATATGGTACCAAAATGCCTCCGCTGGTTAAAATTAAATACTACTGAGTTAGACATGGTTCACACCTATAATCTTAGCACTCTACAAGACAGCGGGGTTGGAGAGTTCTCTACCTAAAGTTTGGGCTAAAAGATGACCCCGTCTCACAGAATAAAATGAGTAAACAAAGTCAGCACCACTGTGTCGTGATGGGATGCCCCTCAGCCAACCTTCCTAAGCCATCCGCATGTCTACCCTCATGGCATAAGCTTGTTCTAAGCCAAGTCCCCAGAGAGTTGGTCCTGTCACATGAGCTTTGCAGCACAACTTCTCTCAGCAGAGACACAGCCAGCTACAGGAAAACGAGAGCTTAACTACTCTCTGGGGCCAGATGTGTCAGTCCCCAGAGTCCCTCGACACTGGCACCCTGGGAAAGCGCCTCTCTAGTTACCTTCCATCTGCTGCTGCAACCTCAAGACCTCCTGGGTAGGAGGAGGCCCAGCCTAGGAATACAGAGGACACCCACAGACCTTCCTGGATGTTGTTGACAACACCAGGGGGCAGCAGGGAGGACAACCTTGGAAGAGACTGGAGCTTGGACATTCTCATAGCCAGCTAGACACAGTATTCCATCTATCTATCCATTCATTCATTCATTCATTTGGTTTTTCTAGACAGGGTTTCTCTGTGTAATAGCCCTGGCTGTCCTAGAACTCTCTCTGTAGACCAGACTGGCCTCCAACTCACAGATAACCACCTGCCTCTGCCTCTAGGGTACTGCGACTAAAGGTGTGCATGGCACACACAGACTGGCAGGTCACAGTATTTCACAAGTTGTACCACTTGTTTCTAATGACAGGTATGACAAACTACTCAATAAACAGTGCTAGGAAAATGTGCTGTGTTAAAAAAAACAAAAACTGCTGCCTATTTTATATCAGCTGCAAAAAAGAAACTCCAGCACCCTCTGTCATTAATACCTCAAAACTATGCACAGGGAATCCAGATGATCCTGGGAGGTGGAGAGAGAGCTGTGGCTGGGGCTGGAGGTGTGAGCACTGGTGGAGTGTAGGTTCAAACTGTACAGTGCCTTACTCCAACCCCTAGCCTGAGCCTTACTCCACCCCCCAGCCTGAGCCTTACTCCACCCCCCAGCCTGAGCCTTACTCCAAC
>NW_022196915.1:103542369-103568169 GCF_008632895.1 Mastomys coucha
GCCTTACTCCACCCCCCAGCCTGACCCTTACTCCACCCCCCAGCACCAAACAGCCTGAGAAAGGGGAAGAGGGGACATCAAGATACGGCCGTGGGCACGTACTACGTAACTGTTGAATGCACTGTGTTCAGCAACAGTGAAAATTACAGTCAGAATATACCATGTCTTAAAGGCAACAGAGTAAAGTCTACCATACAGCTAAAGGATCCATGGCAGGTTACAGCTTCACTTAGTGTCGACATGCTCCTGTGAATGTGTGCAATGAAAGAACACGTGTGTAAAAGAGACAGCCACAATGCCAACAGGTGTCCTAGGCTGACTGTCAGCCCACATCCAAACTGTGTTACAATTTCACCAAAACCCTGGGAAGGCATATTGCATGGGCTGTCATCATCCGGCTGGGTAGCGATGAACTCAAGAGTCTAAGAAGCAGACAGACAGGGAGGAAAAGCAAACACCCCACAACGAAGGTAAAAGAAAAAATCGGCCTTGCTCTATGAGGCAGGCGCCTGCAGGAGGCCAAGGCAGCTGCAAGAGCGACAGAGAAATGACACACTGTGTAAGCAGACACAGATGTCATCATCGCTGGCCACAGGTGACTTCACTAAGTCACAGCCCTCCTGCGAAGTGTTAACACTGGAAAGCCAAGACTAACCACGAGGTGCGCTACAGAGCAGTGGGCCTGCCTCAGCCTTCATCAGCATCACCCGGGCCCCTGTGAAAAGCACAGGAACGTAACATGTACCGTCTGCAGGGACACTGGAGATCCCGCATCTTCTGATAAGCTCCCGGGTGATGCTGACTGACGCTGCCTCTGACTGTCCTGCTGTGAGAGCTGATGCCACAGTGTGACCACAGATGTTTCACGTGCCATCTGCCAGGATAGGAATTGTAAGAACATCCTTGAGAAACTCGACCTGGACGAACAGGAACAATCTTTCTTCATGCATGGGAGGATGAACTCCCCGGGGAGAAGTTCACAGTACAGAGGCTCCTGAGAGCCAGATTGCCCAGGTTTGGATCCTGCTGGATGCTCAGTAGCTTTGCCATCCTAGACAGATTAGTCAAAGTACCTCAGCTTGAGCCCCTTCACAGGAATAAACTAGAGGTGAATTACTCCCCAACCTGGGACTCGGAAATGGGGTTCACCCAAGATAGCAATGTAAAATAATTACCTTTAAAAGAGAGGGGGAGAGAGAGAGAGAGAGAGAGACAGTCTATCTATTAGCCTGACTGTAGACTCACTCTGTAGACCAGGTGGAACTCAGACACCCACACACCTCTGCCTACTCAGTACTGGTACTGAAGGCTTAAAGGCTGTGTGTGATACGACACTCAGCTGTTGTGAGCATTGTTTAAGACTGTACGGACAGATGTGGCGGCTCAGACCTATAATCCCAGCACTGTGGAAACTGAGGCCATAAGGAAGATGGCCGTGCATTTGAGGACTTCAAGACCAGCCCGTGCTACAGGGTAAAGCTGTCTCAAGCAAACAAACAAACATGTCTGCTCCCTTATCTTAGCTGGTCTCAGCTCCATGGGCTGCTCAAGTCATCCTCCCATCTTGGCCTTCCAAGAAACTGGGACTGAAGGTATGTGCCACCCACACCCAGCTCTCCCTCACCTACATTTTGAAAGTCCTCTCACTGAAAAGTCATCAGGACTTCTGTGTGTGGCCAAAAGCTCAGGAGACCAAGACAGTCAGCCCGCTTTGTGGTTTGTTTGTTTTTTGGTTTTTTTATTCATTTCACCACATTCTTTCTTCCTGCAAGCTCCCCTTTACCACGCGTCCAAATCGGATCCGGCGCGCACTGCATCCGCAATTAAAACAATCGTAAGTGACTCTGAAACGACCTAGGTTTTCCCATTTTAAAAAGGTAACATTAGAACGTGAGAAAGATGAAACAGCAGAGGTCAAGAAATAAAAACTATTCTAGTTAGCCAAGCGTGCGCTAGCCGGCCCAGGCTACAAGATGGAAAACTACTTAGGAATGCCATTTAACTAAGCTGCTTCACGTGTTTCCTACAATAAGAGGGGCGGGGCTGGAGCCAGATCAGGGAACCCATCAGTCCAGAGTGATAGGGTCATCAATGGCAGAAATGAAAATTCCATCTAACAGGTAAAAACGTACTCCACTATGGCTGTGTTTCAGTCAGGAGGGAAACGTCATGCAGATTTTGCTCAAGAGCAGTGTCCCCATTCATAACTAAATAAGACATCGTAATAAAGTGACCTTTTAACCCACAGCCATACTTACGTACTATGACACACACAGAGGGGCCAGAAAGTGGGACAGGGTCCTAGAGAGTATTAAACTTCCTAATAGACACACACACACACACACACACACACACACACACACACACAGTGCCTATCAGTGGACCTGAAAGATGTCTGGTAAGGTGTTTCAGAAGGCGGTGGGGACGCTAGAGTTTGGCTTTGGTCCCGGGCTCTCTAGCTTCAGCTGCGATTAGATAAGGCCAGCTGTTCACAGCTGCTTAAAGAGAAATAAAAAGGTGCAGTTTAGGCGAGGGAGTTGTGCAAGCCCTGAGCCGGGACGGGAAGCTAGTGAAGGTGGGTATACAGGGCCCACCCTCCAGGGCACCCCCGCACCTCCCACGGATACCCACGCTTTCGGGTGGGCCCCACCTGTGTCTGCCACCGGTCCCCGCGTGCCCCTCCGGGCGGAGAGCGGCGCGGGCGTGGGCGTGGGGCGCGGGCGGAGACCGCAGGCCGCGTGGCGCACGCGCGACAAGGAGTCCGGCGTGCGGGGCTGTGCCGGGAACGCATCCTCCGAGCGTCCCGGACCCGCGCTGAGCATCCAACACGCGGCTAAGCCGACGCGGAGCATCTCGTGGGCGGCGGAACGGGCCCAGGCCGGGCACTCACCAGAAGAACACGCGCGAGCAGAGGTTGGCGTCCTGCAGCGGGTTGGGTTTCACCTCGGTGTGCACGGGTAGCATCTCGCCCGCGGTGCGCGCGGCCGGGCGGCGGCTCCGGGAAGCGCGGGTGAGGATGCTGGAGCTGCGGCCGCCGCGCCGGTCCGCTCAGCGGGAGCCTCGCAGGCAGGCAGCGGCTTCCGGGAACCGAGAGCCGGCCCGCCCTGACCCCGCCTCCCGGGGCTCCTCCGGGCGCCCGCTACGCGCTGTCGCCGCCGCCGCCGCCTCTTGGAGCCTGAGAGCGGCGTGTGGCGTGAGAGCGCCGGGGGACCAACCCTGCGCAGGTGACGGGCGGCGGCTCCGGAAACGCGGAGCCGGGCAGGGAAGCCGCACGTGCTTGGGACCCGTAGCAAAGTTGCCGAAGTTTTAAGATCAAGAGCCCAAGCACCACCCTGAAGGTGACGGGGGCGGTACCGGCTGTGCCCGCCCCCGCGCTCGGAAACGCCCCCTAGGCTGTGCGCTCCTGGAGAAGTGAAAACCGCCCGGCTTTGCCTGCGGTCCCCTGGCAACCTGCCCTCATCAGGACCAAATGGGGTGCTGTGGGAGATTCTCCCACCTGCAGACCGAGAGTCTGACCTGGAACAACAGCGAGGTTTATCGGATTGCCTTCACAGACCTTAAAGCCGTGAAGGCAGTCAGGCCAGCCAATATTTAGGAAGCAAGGATTTGGGGAGATGAATGAATGCTGTCATTTCGGGTGGCTTCTTGACCTTTCCTACATTGCTTGGCATGGCGGACCTGTGTAAGCAGTTGGCTGTCCTCTTAGATTGGGTAAGGGAAATCAGATAATACACTGCCTGGCATGTTTCTTTCACAGAGCCCTGAGAGGCTCGCAGAGGATCAGTGGCAAAGGGATCAGAAATTACAGGACACCTTGGTGTGTGCCTTTCTATAGGCCTACTCCACTTTTAATTTACTTTTCAAAATAGTTATTACTATTTTACTGAGTAAATTAAGACTCAAAAGATCCAACTTGTTTGAGAGCTTAAGGTTAGTTAGTGATGATGAAATCTGATTTGTACTCAAGTTGGCAAGGGACCTTGGGCTGCTTCAGGGATGGTCAGTAGGCATGAAAAGTGCCAGGCTGCACCGGCACAGTGAGGAAGATATGGGTCCTGGCTTTTGGACTACTGTTCACAAGCTCTGGGTTCTGTCGTGGCCGTGTTAACTGCCTCTGCCGGCTCCGTTCCCTTCAGCACTGGGTAAGGAAAGAAGGAAGAGCGGTTTCGAATTCATGGCGCTAGTGGCCATTTCACCGGTCCTTTGGCTGTGAGAAAATACTCTGACCAGAAGCAGCTTGGGGAGGAAAGGGATTATATCAGGCTTACACTTGCAGATAACACAATCAGTCCATCGAGGAGGGAAGTCAGGCCAGGAACTGAAGCCACAACCCTGTTGGTGCTGACTGGGACCTCATCCCATCTCCAGTGGGGCATTCTCCACAGCGGACATCTGCCAGCCTGTCTGGGGACATTCTCCACAGCAGACATCTGCCAGGCCCGTCTGGGCAGTTCTTTAGTTGAAGTTCCTTATTTTCTGGGGACTCTAAGTTGTATCTGGTTTGCATTAAAATATAAAATTAACTAACTCACCTTCCTTTGGTCATTTCCCATATAAGGTTATTTAAATGCATTACAATAGTTTGTACAGAGAGCCTCGGTGTGAATAAGCATTTGTTTAGAAGTCAAGTCATATGTGGCGCCCACGGCTTTAATTCCAGCAGTTTGGAAGTGGAGAGAGGAGAAGCAACAGCTCCAGGCCCTCTTTGATGGAATAGAGAGTTCCTCACCAGCCAGACATGCATGAGAGGCCCTGTCTCGGAGAACAGAAATAAATAAATACAGATAAAAGCAATTAGCCTGGTGGCAGCCCTCAGAAGTCTGAGGCAGGAGGAGGTGAAGTTCAAGATCAATGGGGTTCTAGGGAGTTCTAGGTCTAACTGAGTACATACAGAGACTGTTTTAGAGAGAAGAACTGAGACAGGGTCTCATGTATCCCAGGTTAGCCTCTTAGCTCCAGGAACCAATAACCAAGGATGACCTTGATCCTCTGATCTCCTCCCTTGATCTCCCCTGATCTGCCTCCCGGGTGCTGGGATCATGCCGAGTTATAAATTAGTTTTTGAGCCTGGAGGACATCCCAGTAGGTAAACTGCCTGGCTTACAAGCACAATGGCCCAAATTCCTCCCACTCTCCAAGACAGGCCTGGTGGCAGGCCTTCCCAGCACAGCAAGGAAGGCAAGGATCCCAGAGGCCCCTGGCCCTCCAGCTTACCCTTATCCACAAGTCCCAGGACAATTAGAAACCCTGTCTCAAACAAAGCATAGAAAGCAGATAGCACTTGAGTAGCAACAAGCATGTACAAACACACACACAAATTATATATATTTATATAAAAACCATATACAAATATATAATAGGCAGATATAAAATCTCAGCTACTCAGGAGGCTGAGGCAACAGAAGAATATCTCGAGTTAAGAACTCCAGGACCAACCTGAACAAACCTGTACTTGAAAATTAATTGCTGGGCAATGGTGGCGCACGCCTTTAATCCCAGCGCTTGGGAGGCAGAGGCAGGTGGATTTCTGAGTTCGAGGTCAGCCTGGTCTACAGAGTGAGTTCCAGGACAGCCAGGGCTACACAGAGAAACCCTGTCTCGAAAAACAAAAAAACAAACAAACAAAAAATTAATTAATTAAACTCAGATACATAAAGTAGCAAAATGTGGCATTTTGGGGCAGTCCAGGCTTCCTATTGCAGGAAGGGAAGCATTTCCATTGGAACGCAGAGCTGACCATCCAGTGGCCTGGCCTCCCTCTCTGTGGTTTCTCAGATAAGGCATACATCAAAATCAACAGGCCCCACCTGAAGGCCTTACCTAATTTCCAGTGCTCTTTACAATGACCTGCATTTTCTAGGTCAGGTGTTTAATTGTCTGCCAGTTCTACTTCAAAGCCTGAAAATTAGTTTGGGGAGTTAGAAGTCTAGGGACTTGCCTTGTGTCTGCCCCACCCTCCTGTGACAGGGGACCAGATTGGGACTGCGATTCGAAGGCTCCAAGCCACCAAGGAGCTTAGTCTCTTCAGAGTCTGCGGAGTAGCATGCTGGCTTTTCATTTCTAAAACTAAACTATTTTGAAGCTTCTTAACGTTCGTTTCTGAACATTAGTTAACTAAGGAGGCATTCAGAAGGGATACTGAGGACAGGGTCTCAGTAAAGAGAGGGGGCTTATGGGAACAGGGTTTCCACTCTCCGTTAATCTGAGGCCTTCCTTGCTCTCACTGTTCTCAGGTCTGCAATGAGATTCTGAATCCTTGCTCTTTGCCAGGTCACTGTGAGCCTCTCAACTCCTCAATGCATTCTGAAGGCAGTGTACCAATGAAAGGAGCTGTTCTCATTTGTTCACAAAGCCTGGGACTTGGGGATAGATCTTGGTGAGTGATTGCTTAGCATGAAGCCCTGGGTAGAATCCTCAGCACCACAAAAAATGTGAACATAAGTGTGTGTTGAGATGTGTGGGTGTGGGTGTTGAGTTAGATGTGTGTGTGTGTGTGTGTGTGTGTGTGTGTGTGTGTGTGTAGAGAGAGAGAGAGAGCCTGTAAGTTTTCACTGAGTGAGTGCCTTCTTTGTACTTCACAGTGAGGCCAAACATGAGCGTGCAAAGGTGGAAGAAGAGCCTCTATTTGCAGCTGTTTACTTGCTTGAAGTAATCCAGCATCATTGGTAAAAACAGAAACAATAACAAGGGTCAGCGGAGAAGAAACTGCAACTGCAGACTTCACGGACAGAGCGGTGTAACTGGTAGAGCCTGAGGCAGGCTGTCCTTCAAAGCTGAAGAGTCAAGAGTGACTCAGCAGCTCCCCTGCTGGGAACACAGCCAAGAGAAATGAAAGTGCACATCAGCAGGAAAGCTCGCTCGGCTAGCGCTCTGCTCGCTCCTGAGAACACCACAGCTCTGCTCAGAACTGAGGGGAAAAGCACATGCGCAGGAGGGGCACATCAGATGCAGCATGTCCGTCCATACGACATGTTATTTAGCACTTCATAAAGAACAGATCATACCAGGCAGTGGTGGCGCACGCCTTTAATCCCAGCGCTTGGGAGGCAGAGGCAGGTGGATTTCTGAGTTCAAGGCCAGCCTGGTCTACCAAGTGAGTTCCAGGACAAAACCTAACAAAAAAAAAAAAAAAAAAAAAAAAGAACAGACCATGTATGTTTGTTAACAATGTGAATGAACATGTTTAAAATATCATGCTTAGGGAGGCTGGAGAGATGGGTCATTGGTTAAATGCACTTGCTTCTTCAGAGGACCAGGGTTCCGTTCCCAGCACCCACATGTTGGCTCACAACCGTCTTTAACTCCAGTTCTTGGTGACTGGACTTTCTTGATCTCTGCTGGAACTAGACGTGAACGTGATATACACACATAAAGGCAAAACATTCCTGAGCATATAAGTTTTTAAAATACATAGATACTTCTTAAATGTGGGTAAGGTAGGGTTGTGGGTCTGTGGGTACCACACACACATGGACCAAGCTTAGGCCACCAAGGTGTCTTACTGGATAAAGGCACTTGCCACCAAGCTAGACAACAGGAGTTCAATCCCTAGGGAGGACCGACCACTCCCTGGACTCTGCACGGTGAAGGAGAGCACTGCCTCACACACGTTGTTGTCTGAGTTCCACGTGGGCACAGTGCACAATGGCACACATGCACACCCCCACAGAAACACAATAAATAAAACACAAGTTCTTAAAGAGCCGGTCCAAATACCAATGACATAACAGAAAAAAATAGCACACTAAGAGACCCATTGCTCTGAGGAAAAACAAACAAACCAAGGAAGTGAGTTCAAAGGTCTGTTTTGGCTCAGACTCCCAGAGTTTCCGTCCAGGGTCACTTGGTCCAGTTGCTTTGCTCTGTGGTAACCTCAGTGATGATCCCAATGAGGCTGAGGAAGAATTTCAACTCAGCCATTTTTAGGGAAGCAAGTGGGGAGGGGCATCCCAACATCCACTTCAAATGCAAATGATTATGTTCCTTCCAGGAGGCAAGTGGTAATGGAAGTCTTCTAGCAGACCTATTTGCTGAAAAGAATTCTGTGTACACAACAGCTATCCCAGGATGTGTGTACTTACTGAAGGAACAGCAGGCCAGGGGCACAGCTCACTGTAGCTCTTGCTACCTTTGCCTAGGAGGTAGAGGGCGTTGAGTTCCATCCCCAGCACATTCTCATCATCATCATCATCATCATAATAATAATAATAATTGAGGTAGAGGGCCTTGGGTTCCATCCCCAGCACCTAATAATAATAATAATAATAGAGGAAGAAGAAGGACAAGGACAAGGAGAAGGAGAAGAAATAACGCTGGAGATCACTAAGATTTCTACACAGACAGGTTGATGGAAGTGGTACAGAAAAATTAATAAAGAGCTTGAAAATTCAGAATGTCACCAGATGTTTGTTCATGGTTCCAAGGGGCCAGAAAAGGCCAGTGTCCAGAGAAAGTCTATCAAACAAGATTCTGAGATGCTACAATATGACCCTTCCTGATTGGAACAGATGCTTGGAAGCAAGTTGTTGGTTTATGGGGCTCTGAATCACTCAAGGAGTCAAAACTTCATTCTCTCTTTTTAATTTTTATTTAATTTGAAACTAGGTTTCATGAATCCTAGGCTGGCCCTGGCCTCATTATGTATCTGAAGATTGCCTTGAACTTCTGGTGTCTGTGTCTTCTGATTGCTGGGACGGCAGGCATGCAATACCACATCTGGTTTGTGCAGCGCGGGAGATCAAGCTCGAAGCTTTTTTTTTTTTTTTTTTTTTTTTTTTTTTTTTTTTTTTGGTTTTTTGAGACAGGGTTTCACTGTATAGCCCTGGCTGTCCTGGAACTCACTCTGTAGACCAGGCTGACCTCGAACTCAGAAATCCACCTGCCTCTGCCTCCCAAGCGCTGGGATTAAAGGCGTGCGCCACCACCGCCCAGCTTAAAGCTCGGAGCTTTATGAATGCTAGATGAAGCACTCCAACTGAGCTACATCTCCAGCCCCAAGGAAAAGGATTTTTGTTGGGGGTTTCTGTTCTCTTAGCAGACTTGGGGAGAGGGGTTGAGACAGGTCTCACACAGCTCTGGCTAGCTTCAGGATATAGCGGACTTTCCTGTGTAACTAATGATGGCTTTGAACTTCTGATCCTCCTGTTGTACTCTTTGAATGGCAATAACCACTGTCTATTTCTGAAAGAGAAGATTGATGTAAGTATGAAATACGGATTTAAGAACAGAGATTGACCCTGTAAAGTGTAACAGATGGGAAAGTACAATGAGAGGTTAGAGTGGACTAGGAGAAGGGATCAGAGAGGACAGGCAACAAGAGTCACTTCTGGGCACTCGAAGGATCGTGTCGTTAGTAGTTAAGTCAGTGCCCATTAAATATCTGTGGAAATGTTCCAGCAGAGCAAGCAGAAGGAGGTGCCCCGTTACATCCCTAGTTTAAGTAACCGGAAACACATGGTTATCACTCCAGGAAAGAGTAACCAACTTAGCTTCGATAAATCTGAATATCTTTGGTAATTCCAAAATGAAGGTCTCCTTCAGAACTCTGGTTACCCGCCATCTAGAGAGCTCCACCTGCTGTGACCTGCATCAGTGGTTTGATGCTTTGGTGGGATGTTTAGAGATATCAATAATAAATGCCTTTTCCTCCTGCCTAAATACAGAGCCAGTTGGGAGAGAAGCATGGAGGTCAGCTAGCTAATTCACTCCTGAAATACAGAAGCCTGGCTCGGTCCAGAGGACAGGAATCTTAATGATATTTGACCCTAAAATAAACTGTAGCCATCCGGTCAAAGGCCAGCCAGCTTAGGCTTCCCAAGAAAGGGGGGGGGGGGGCAGAGGTAGACTAGGGTAAGCCCCTGCAGACAGACAGACGAGGAATGGAAGAGCCCCAGCTTCTTTACACGCTTCCGGTGGCTGGAATGTGGAAGGGAAGAGGAATAGTCGAGGGTGTTCCCCAGTTAAATGTCCCACTCGGAAACCTGGATGGCAGGGACTAAGCGGTCCGCCAGCTCTCGGGCCTTCCCGTGAGGTCCTCGGAAGGAAAGCTTCCGACCTGCTCCTCCGACTCGCCGCCAAGCAAGCTGAAGGCCCACGACGGAAATGTGTGCCTTGGCAGATTATAAGTTACCATTTAGACTTCTTACTTGGCTTTATTTTTCCATAAATTAGAGTCAATGTTCTTAATCGCTCAACAGAAGAGATTGGTTTCCTAGGCAAGAGACGGACAGACAGAAAGGGAAACAAAGGACAACAGGAGCAAAAATGGACTGGCCAATGTTACTGTTTGTTTGTTTGTTTTCCGAGACAGGGTTTCTCTGTGTAGCCCTGGCTGTCCTGGAACTCACTCTGTAGACCAGGCTGGCCTCGAACTCAGAAATCCGCCTGCCTCTGCCTCCCAAGTGCTGGGATTAAAGGTGTGTGCTACCACTGCCTGGCAAAGAAAGTTGGTTTTTTTTCTTTCTTTCTTTCTTTTTTAGATTCATACTTACAAATACACTGTAGCTGTCTTGAGACACCCCAGAAGAGGGCATCAGGTCTCATTACAGATGATTGTGAGACACCATGTGGTTGCTGGGATTTGAACTCAGGACCTTGGGAAGAGAAGTCAGAACTCTTAACCGCTGAGCCATCTCTCCAGCCCTAACTCTTAAGATGCGGGGAGAGCAAGCAATGGGAATCATGGTCAAGTGGGCGTCTAACGACCTCAGGTTGCCTGCTTGTGTAAGAATCAAGGCGGGAAGATAGGGAAATGCAGAGGCCAAGGTCAATAAAACCCCGGGACAGCTCGTGCTGACGAGGGATCTGGAGCAAGAGGAAAAGTCACCCTTTGCCGGTGGGCGAGCGAGCGAGTGAGCGCCTACAGCCGCTGTGGGAATCCATGTGGACGCTGGCACTAGATCCATCTCAAGTTCGTGGGCAGAGATGCTAGCGTGCCCAAACGATCGCTGCTGCTCTGTCCCTCAGTAGCCAGAAACTGGAAATACTTGCCAGTCGGTCAACAGAGGCGTGGATGACGAAGATGCGCTACATTGACACAAGGGGATAGCTTGCGCATTTAAAACCCGAAATCGCGGTAAGACAGATGAGCGTGTAAGGTGAGCATCAGGTCTCTAGAGGGTTAGAAAGAAATAGGGTGACATCAGGGACCGGAACCCCACTGTCATCTCTAGGGTGCCCACCATCAAGACTCCCCCCCAGTGGTTTACATGCAAAAATAAAAGCTGCAGAAGCCCCCCCCCAAAAAAAAAAGAAAGAAAGAAAGAAAGAAAGGAAGGAAGGAAAGGAAGGAAGGAAAGAAGGAAGAAAGAAAGAAAGAAAGAAAAAGAAAGAAAGGAGAAAAACAAAGTAATAGGGTCTCCTCACAGCCTGCTCACCTGGCTGGAGCAGAAAGGGTCACTTTCAGGCCCCTTTTGTCTCTGTGCCAGCCCAGAGTTGTAAAAGTATGCGGTTCCTTAGCATCTCTTTGCTTAAAAGGTCTCTTTTCTGACCGTGGGGCCACAGGGCAGTCAAAACACCTCAGCCTGTGACCAGTGCTGGACTGGGAAGGGGCACATGAATATCCCAAATCCTCTGCCTCTCCATTGGCAGTCTGTCTGCCAGTGTTGTTGACAGGGTAGGATCCGGATGCCCTGCTGCTCGCCCGCCCGCCCCTTACTTGGTTGTTTCTTTATCTCCCTTAGTCCTCCAAGTTTTTCAGAGGATTAAGGAAATATAAAAAAACAGGGAACAAGGTTAAGGGGACATGGGAAGGAGGCCACAGCCATTCAGAGTATAGTGGAAACCTCCCAAACCTGATTTTTTTTTACACTGACTGTAGATTTAAATGACAATATTTAGACACATTGGGATTTTTTAAATGTCTTAACGAAAATTTAAAATTACGGGTTTGGGTCATTTTATATTTCAATGGACAACATTATCCTCAGCAGTGGATGACCTTTGACACCACTCATTTCACCCTTCAGAAGAGCGTGAAGGTCATGTGACCATGCCTGTTTGATCAGGGGTTATAAGCACTTGCTGCCCTTCCAAGGTCCCAGTGTTGATCCCAGCCCCTGCATCCCTTACACAGTGTGTGTCACTTCAGTTCCTGGGGATCCAGCACCCTCTTCTAACCTCTGCCTGGACCAAGAATTCACATCGTACACATGTATACATGTGGGCAAAACTCACACCCTAAAAATAAAACTAAATCTTGAAGATAAGTAGGCTTTCCAGTGCCACCTGAGTGAGGCCCATTACTTTTATGTTGCCCTAGAGAAGTAGTACCAAGTGCCTCTTCCGAAAACACTTGGGCAGGATTTACTAGAGTCTGTTGATCCAACCATTTCACTTTTGGAATTTTAATGACATCCAGGTGAGAGAGAAGTGATACTGAATCACTAACCTCTGTGTTTGTGAGCACCTGGAGAAGGCTGCTAGGAGGGTGGACTGAAGCCAGATGATGGAGACGAAGCCAGTCTGGAGCACAGAGTTCCCAACACAAAGGTCGTGGCGATCATGAAGCAATGAAGAGTGCAGCAAGACCAAAGCAGGGTTGAAAGACAGCCCCGTAGAGCTCACAGTTCCTCTGACCTGTGTCTCCGGGCTTCCCTCCTAAATCAAGTATACTCTTCAAATTGTCCAGGCCCGCCCTCCGTGCTGAGGACCGAGCTCGGGCCTCTGTACTATAGCCCGCCCTCCGTGCTGAGGACCGAGCTCGGGCCTCTGTACTATAGCCCGCCCTCCGTGCTGAGGACCGAGCTCGGGCCTCACTACTATAGCTGCTCTTCCGGCTTAGGAGATAGCCACATCACTGTACTTCTAAGACAGCCCTAGAATTCCCAACCTCAAGCTGGCCTTATGCCCCAGACTCTTGCACAGCTGGGACTACAGGCATAGCCCACCATGCCCAGCTCAGCACTCAGAAGCTTGTCTCTTCGTTTGCTTTCAAGTCCCACAACAATAAAAGTAGAAAAATATTTGTATGAGGATGCAAAACCACCAGCCCCATTATGTTCCAGAATGCACGAAACTAAACAAAACCGGAAAACAAAATGTTCCAGAACTCTAACAGTGAATATTGTGAGATTATATAGGTGATTAAAGCTCAAAGAAAATATAGATCCTTCCAAGTTTTCTAAATTGGTCTTATAAGAAAGAAAGATTAAGTGTTTTTGTTTTTTAAGGAAGTGGTATAGTTATTCGCCAGGACTGAGCGAGCAGCAGTTGGAGGTTATGGTGTAGCTGGAAGAGTGCGTGTGGGGCAGGCACAAAGGCTGCAGTTTATCCTCGGGGCCCTACGAACCCAGCCTGGTGGAGCACAGTACAATCCCAGCACTCAGGGAGAGCACAAGTTTAAGGTGATCCTGGCTGCATAGAAAGCTCTAGGCTGTTCTGGGCTGCGTGAGACACTGCCTCGAAAACGAAGTAGATGCTTGGTGACTGAGACAATGTCTCGAAAACGAAGTAGATGCTTTGTGAGTTTCAGAGTTTCTACAAAAGGTTGCTTAAACGTTAACCATCGCCAAAGTCAGTTATCTCAGCGCTAACAGGAAGTTAAGTACAGTATTCATGAGAGACTTGTTAAAAACTCCAGTCTTTCCAAAGGAGCACAGTCAGTCAAGATCAAGTTTCAAGCCAGATGTCACGTCATGCACTGCGCACTAATGACTTGCTAGAAGATTATTTTTATTATACTTATTTGCTGTATGTGAGAGAGAGAGAGAGAGCATCCATGTGCATGCTCCGCGGTGCTTGTGGAAGTTAGATAACAGCTTGCAGGACTCGGTCCTTTCCCAGGGCTCCAGCTCAGTTTCAGGTTTGGAGTCATGTGTCTTTACCTCATGAACTAGCCTGTTGACCCCAAAATAATTTTGTTTTCTCCCATAATATTTACCTTCCATTGAGAGGGAACCGCACCTTTTTTTAGCCTCACTAATTCCTCACAGTAGTATTTGGAATCATATAAGCTTAGAGCAAAGTGACATACACTCTCCACTGTGAGGGGTGGGGGGTGACGAACACACAAACACAATTTGGCCAAAGTTCTTGCTCCCTCTGGCATCTCAGTCTTGCAGGAGCCCTCCTCGTTTTCTCCCACATACATTAGTTACCAGGCAGAAGTCAGGGATTACAGTCCTGAAGTGCCTGAGGCCATCTCATGCCACAAGGCTGGGCATGAACAAAGAGACCAAGGACTGGAGCCAAGGGCTGTCTCAGGAGGGTGGCACAGCGTCACCAGAGTCAAGATGGTGGCAAGGTTGGCAGGAAAGCTGTGCCCTGTAAACCCTAAAGTGTAGCTATTGCCACCAGAGAAGTCACCTTGTCCAGCACCCAGAGATGCCATTTCAAAAACAAAACAAAACAGAACAGGTCCTACTATAGAAAGTGCGATTTTAACGCACATTTACAACAGACAGCAAAGCAGGCAAGGGGTAAAGACCTTGCTGTGGTAACATGAGGGCCTACATTCAGGTCCACAAAGGAAGCGGACCTGGGGATAAGCTTCTCTCACCCCAGTGTTGAGTCACAATAGAGACCGGGACTCTAGGCCGGCAGGACCTGGTAAACCTTCTGCCAAAACCAAGAGCGCCAGACTCAGTGAGAAGCTCTGCCTCAGAGAGAGAGAGATTACCAGCATTGACCTCTGGTCTCCATATGCACATGCATGAACAGATGAATGTTCCCACATACATGTGCACAGACATGCAACACACATATACATACACACATGAACAGATGAGTGAATAACCAGAACGTTTTAAAGCCAAGCCACACTGTAACACCAAAATGGCAGCTTACTTAAGTAGGTAGAGTAAATTTTGAATCAGAATTAGATTTTTCTAGTTCGTATGCTTTATATGAGAACAGCAATCCTTATTTTTCCACCCATCTGCCATATATGCTGAGTGAATATTGGAAGCCTTTCTTCACTTCTGCTTACATACGAAATGTTATTATTCAGAATGGACATCCTCTCCTGTTGGTTTGGTCTGCTATCTTACAAAACAAAGCTAATAAAAGGACATTTGTACAGTGTGATGCTTTGAATATGCCATGCCAGGGAGTGGCACTAGCAGGAGGTGTGGCCTTGTTGGAGTAGGTGTGTCACTGTAGTAGTCTTTTGTCTAGGCAGCACACTTGATGGACCGGGGATAGGACCATTTCCAAACTCTCTCTCATTAGATGGAAATGTCCTGAGGACCAGTTAAAATTTAATCTGTGCAGTCTAGGCCCAGAGCCTGCCCAGGACCAGTTTGGCTTCTGATGCTTCTCGAGAGCTTAGCCTGGATTTGGTTCTGAAGAACCATTTATTGTGAATAAACTCTCAGCACCATGTGTGCTGCCTTCTGGCTTGGTCTGGCCTCTGGTTAACAGGGGCTCTGGCTCCTTTCACTTAGCACAATACTTTACAATGAGACCCTTCTCCTAACCATGTGGGAGCCAGTCTTCCCCTAGCAGCCTTCAGATGAAGATGTAGAACTCTCAGTTCCTCCTGCGCCAAGCCTGCCTGGATGCTGCCAAGCTCCCACCTTGATGATAATGGACTGAACCTCTGAATCTGTAAGCCAGCACCAATTAAATGCTGTCCTTTATAAGGCTTGCCTTGGTCATGGTGTCTGTTCACAGCAGTAAAACCCTAACTAAGGCACTCAGGATGAAACTAAGTAATAGTATGTGTTATTTCCAGACATCAACTCCTTGTTCGAGGGAAGGAGGGAGGGAGGGAAGGAGGGAGGAAGGGAGGGAGGGAGGGAAGGGAAGAGAAAGAGAGGCAGGGAGAGAGGGAAAGGGGAGGGAGAGGGAGAAGGAGAGGGAGAGGGGGAGAGAGAGAGGGAGAGAGAGAGAGAAAGAGAATAGATTGATCTGAAGAAATAAATGCAAGAGTGTAACTTGAGTAAATACACAAAATGCAACATATAACTACCACAGTGGAACATTATTCAGTCTTTAAAAAGAAATGGCTGCATGGTTAAGCAGGCTTGCAGCTCTAGCAGAGGGCTTGAGTTTAGTTCCTAGCACCCATATCAGCTGGCTCACAACTGCCTGTGACTCAGCTCCACAGGATCTGGGGCAATTGCTGCTTCCAAAGGACCCAGGTTCGATTCCCAGCTCCAAAGGCTTCAACATACTCTTCTGACCTCCACAGGCACCAGGAATATTCATAATACAAAAACATGCACGCAGGCAAAACATCCATACATATAAATTTTTTTAAATTTTAAATAATCCTTACTAGTATATCAGTAATGCTGGAATAAAACTTGAGAGAAATACTAATCCTCATTCGACCAAATATGCTTTATGTGGAACAAAAGTTGCAAGAATTTCAAAGACATAAAGATTAGGCACTGGGAAAATTAAAAATTAAAAAAAAAAGATTAGGCAGAACAGAGACTATGGCAATGAAATGATATAAGGTGCCAGTGCAGGCTTAGCTGAGCGGTGCTCAGTGTAGGAGTCCCCATAGCTGAGCGGTGCTCAGTGTAGGAGTCCCCATAGCTTAGCTGTGGTGTAGGAGTCCCCATAGCTGAGCGGTGTTCAGTGCAGGAGTCCCCATAGCTGAGCGGTGCTCAGTGCAGGAGTCCCCATAGCTGAGCGGTGCTCAGTGCAGGAGTCCCCATAGCTGAGCGGTGCTCAGTGCAGGAGTCCCCAGACACTATCCCAAGCACCCTCACTGTAGAAAATCAAGTCGACAGTTCAGAGAAGAAATACAACAAGCTGTACTTTTTAAAAATATTATATTATGCCGGGTGGTGGTGGCGCACGCCTTTGATCCCAGCACTTGGGAGGCAGAGGCAGGCGGATTTCTGAGTTCGAGGCCAGCATGGTCTACAGAGTGAGTTCCAGGACAGCCAGGGCTACACAGAAAAACCCTGTCTTGAAAACAAAACAAAACAAAAAAATATACATATATATTACTCAGGCACCCAAAGAGCGATGAAACTCAATGTACTCCAATTTTAGACAACAATATAAGGAACCTCATGGCAGAAGTTCAAATTAATAAAGAATGGATCTGTTACTCCATAAATGGTACTGAGACATCTTGTTAGTCATTTGGAAAAGATCACTAACATATTTGGAAAGAATATGCCAAATCCTATTTATACTAAAAATTGTGGATCCAGTATCTGAGTAGTTGTAAAACGCTGGCAGACTCCTCTCCCGTCTCACAATCCAAAGGGAAGCAGCCCTCATCTTGCGCCTCCAAAACTTCTCTCTTTGCGGGAGCTGGGGAGTGAATCTTCCCTGCCACAGTGGAAGCCCACGGGCGCAGCACCATGGTCTCCTGAAGAAATGCTACAAGCTGATAGGAGCAGCTCCTTTCAACCTTCCTCAGTCTGGCTGGGCCATTCCAGGCCAAGTGGACACCATCCTATGTGAAAGAGATCAGATGCAAAGATGTCCAATTGTTTGATTGTTCAATATTTCTCTAACAACTAGAATTACAGGTGAGTTCTTCTTGCCATTTTTTCTGTTTTCTGAATTTCCTAGGATGAGCATACATATATTTTTAAGTGTGCCATCAAGTTAAGATAAATTTAGTAATGACACTGATGGTGGCCAGCAGATCCCAGCTGTCACACTGTTCTGTGAGCCCTGGGAACTTCTTTTGGGGAAGCGAATGCGCCTGCTCACCAATCCACAGCTTAGGCTTCTCTTTCAAGTCCTTACCTGACCCTGGTGACTCGGGGCATGGAGGAAGGGGAGGCTGAGCCGCTGGCTGCCCGCTGCCCTGTGCACTCAGCCTTATCCTGCCTTTGAGCCTCCTAGAATATCAACAGGATACGGCCTGGATATTTTCCTCCCCTGGCTTCCTAAAACACAAAATGCAGTCTTTTGTCTAGGCAGCACACTTGATGGACTGGGGATAGGACCATTTCCAAACTCTCTCTCATGAGATGGAAATGTCCCGAGGACCAGTTAGAATTTAATCTGTGCAGTCTAGGCCCAGAGCCTGCCCAGGACCAGTTTGGCTTCTGATGCTTCTTGAGAGCTTAGCCTGGATTTGGTTCTGAAGAACCAGTTTATTGTGAATAAACTCTCAGCACCATGCGTGCTGCCTTCTGGCTTGGTCTGGCCTCTGGTTAACAGGGGCTCTGGCTCTTTTCACTTAGCACAATACTTTACCAACCTTCAAGATCTAGCTTCTGCCTCACTCCGTTTTCATGTCTTACCCGAGACTAGAGGGTTATAAAGGAATGACAGCACACACAAGGAATGCCTTGTGATCCTGGAAGTGGGACGTCTAAGATCAAGGGGCCACGTCCAGTGATGGGGACTCTGCAGCGACCTGAGGTTACACAAGGCATGGAACGTTAAAGGAGCTCACCAACAGCTGAACAGGATTTAGACTACATTCAATCCTCTGTTAACTTCATTCTTCCATAACTAATTAATCCACTGATCTGAGTAGGGATCAATCCATTCATGAAAGCAGAGTCTCCCCTGACCCATTCATCTCCTAAAGATCCCATCTCTAAGTACCTTAAATATGACCTTGGGGGATTAAGTTTCAACTCGGAAATTCTGGGGATAAACAATCCAGCCATAGCAGCTCCCTTGTCAGGGGCACAAAATAAATCTCACAGGTTTTCAAATGAATTAAGCCGACACTGTGAAAGCTAGCCCACGTAACCGGAAGCAGCTCGCCCACGTAACCGGAAGCAGCACACCTTACTGTTTTAGAATGGCATCTAGCTCTCACCAGGGCTTTATCCGCGAAAGGTCTGGGCAGTATCAGCTACTTAATTTGTAGGGCTCAAGGAAAAACGGAAAGCTGGGGCTCATTGTTTAAAATTTATGAAGGCCTCTCAGGTGATGGCAGCTGCTCATTAAGCAAGTCTCAAGGCCACTCTAACAATGGGGTCCTGGACTGCACTGGTCACCTGTCGGCAAGGCTGTCGAAATGGCGTCTGTGAGTAAATTATACCATAGTTAAAGAGCATTTACAGACTACACAACTATATTTTTTATGAGAATCGTCTTTGAGATACTTTGCTTTTAAACTCAGCTGGCTACATGTAATTGGCTCATTTTGCCAGAGGCTCTGATAGTGCTATAAATAGTGAACTGTGTGTTTGGGAATTCTTGGACAGTGAGAAAATCAGTACTTTCAAGTCACCTTCAAAGGCAGCAAGCTTTATGAGTACAAAAATTGGCCATGAATGAAGTTGTCATCAGTTATTTTGTTAAACAGCTGTAATACGCGATTATGACTTTCTTTTGATATTTTGAAACTGATTTCTTTCTTTATCCAAGTATTTTCATGGACATTTGAAGCATTCATGGGGCCCATGTACTATGATGGGAGCACTTACTGGGGGAAAGTGCAGCATTAAGCCCTGTCTCCCACTCTGACATGTGCTCTCCCAAGAGGCCACTCACCTGTCACTGACAAAACATACATCCTGCCACCAAACTCAGTAAAGAGATCATTTAAGGTCTTGTTTCTTCTTCTTCTTCTTCTTCTTCTTCTTCTTCTTCTTCTTCTTCTTCTTCTTCTTCTTCTTCTTCTTCTTCTTCTTCTTCTTCTTCTTCTTCTCCTTCTCCTTCTCCTTCTCCTTCTCCTTCTCCTTCTCCTTCTCCTTCTCCTTCTCCTTCTCCTTCTCCTCCTCCTCCTCCTCTTTCTCCTCCTCCTTCTGATCCTCCTCCTTCTTTTTCTTCTCCTCCTCCTCCTGCCATGCACACTCATCTACTCCAGTCACATCCAAAATATCGGGGATAAAATCCTGATTAAGGATAAGAGGCAATAAGGATCCAAAAGGAGTTCTGTGCCTCCTGGATATTCAGACAGTCGCTGGTATCTCCTAACTCAGACGTGTTCCAGATCAGTCTTTCCAATCGTCAACACGCCCTCATAATTAGGCATAAAGGTACCCCAAGAGATGATTCGTAAATGGCTAAGATTGGGCATTGTTTCCTGGCCAGCACAATATTTCCAACCTATCCTAGGTTAATACCAAATGAAAATAATGAGTATTCTTATATATAAGATTGGTGGTTTTGGCTACAGTGTACTCTATCTCAATTAATTGACTCTAACACAATAAAGTATATTCTCTCTAAAGGCCTAATTATTACAAGGATAGATCAATAATATTAGAGGTCTGGTCCTTTCTATATATCTGCTTTGCCATCTTTGGAATGTAAGTAATTTTGTCTCCCAATAATGATGTGGCTACAAAAGCTACAAACACCATCTCCTCCCACAGACTATAAAACAGTTGAAAATAGTCAAATAAAAGGAAGAAGCAACTCATCCCTGACTTGTGTCTTATTCTAACATAAGTAAATAAATAAACTTTACTCATAAGCTTCCCCATAACAGACTTATCATCGTATCTCATTAGTTAAAGTCAGACCACATGCTCCATCCCAAGCCACTCACAGCCTCCTCATCATTTGAGGAGGCTGGTGCCACTTCTCCAGAAACACAGGGCTGCATAGAGTATAGACACTAGAAGGAAGTTGGAGATGGGACCAGTGGGTAGAAGGTGGCACCCAGCAATGTCTCCTCAGAACCCTAGGCTTCTGGGGAAGATGAGTGAAACTCTTCACTAGAAAGGCTTTAATCCCCCAACAATGAGCAGTGTTCTGGACAGCTGCCTTCCAGACATGTCACTGCAGGGGTATGATTACCCTCTGGAGACTGTCAACAAGACTGGGCTTGCTGGTGTCATCTGTAGAAGGACAGTTGAGTGGATCCATCAGACCGTCTGTGAGAATGCAGTCACTCCCTCTTGTGCCTGCCTCCACTACCTCGCTGGAGAGCTGGGTCAGGTGTTTCCAGATTCTTGTCCTCTTATCCAAAGAATTGAAAATAGGGCCTCACACAGATTTGCAGAAGCTGGGTCTGTTTATTTGGGACAAAGCAGCAGTACAGATTAAAGATGCCGAGGTTGCCAGCAGACCAGATGAATAACAGTACTCAAGGCCTTCAGCCTCCAGCTCGGGGCCTCTTTTTGTGGAAGGAGTTGGTTACTATGAGGGTGCCATTTCAGTGGTTCCCTGCTTTGATTGGCTAATGAGGTCATGCACTCTTTTTTCCTATTGTCCATGTCCCTTCCCATAATGCATCTGATTTAATAATATGTATGTCCAGTTATACATAGATATAAGATGGTGTGATGCTCTCAATTAGCAATGTCCTCCACAGGTGCTGTTTGGGAGGTTGTGGAACCTTTAGAGGATGGAACCTTGGTAAAGGAAATGTCTCCCTGGAGGTGGGCTCTGAGATTTGATCCCTGGCCCCGCTTCCTGTTCAGACATTCTGCTCCCTGTGTGCAGTGAAAAGGGATGTGTATCTCTGCTTCCTGCCTACAAGGCCATCCTCCTGCTCCTCCATGCCTTCTCTACCTCGATGGACGAGGTCTCCACTGGAATTGTGAGCCGAGAGCCTTTTCTCCTACGAGTTGCTTTTGGTCAATGTACATGATCACAGTAACAGGGAAGTAAGTAATGCGGGTGGTAAACAGGAAATTCTCCTAAAAATTTACTACACATGGTTTTGCCTCATTGCATAGGCACCCAAAACTAGTCAGGCCAGCTCAGCCCTTCTGTTCTTCAAACCCTGATACACTGGGAATACACAGGAGAGAGACTGTCTAAGTGTGACTTGTTGGTAGGTGTGGGAAACCTATGCCATTGCTCAGAGACAGGAGTAGCGCAGTGTGGGTGGGTGTTGAGGTTTCTAGGTGTGTTGTTTTGAGAGATGTGTGTGTGTGTGTGTGTGTGTGTGCAGGTAAAGTAACTAGGTTGCCAAAACCATTAATAAGAGGAGATTGTGC
This sequence comes from Mastomys coucha, assembly GCF_008632895.1. Taxonomy (NCBI): domain Eukaryota; kingdom Metazoa; phylum Chordata; class Mammalia; order Rodentia; family Muridae; genus Mastomys; species Mastomys coucha. Next base: position 103,564,146 of record NW_022196915.1, read on the forward strand.
ATAACCCCAAATGAAGTAGGGTCACGTGACCTCTCAGGCTTCCCTCAGCAGGCCTGTCCCCCCCACTCCCATCTGTACGTAATTCTGCTCCCAACATACCTGATCTTCCGTGGCTGCTAGAATACATAGGAGGTGGAATGTTAACTGAGGGGAGGGCTCTATGGCGAAGTGTTCATGCATGTAAGTGTGGAAATTTCCCACAATGCAGAAACAGTCTTGGGGACACCCACATTCTTGTGTGACCGACCACCACATCCCTGTAAATATGTACAACATACCCATTTGTTCATCAAGCTGAGTGGAGCAGGATCCTTCCTCTAGACTTAGTCATTAGTCTTTGTCAAACTGAGTAAGTGAAGTTCTGGAATACAACCTCCAAGGTTAGGCAAGACAAGAGTGTGATGTCTGTCTAGTTTATTACTTTCTTATCTTCTTATTTATTACACACGGATGAAGGAAGATGCCACGTGGGGAGAGGCGCCTGTGGCAAGGAGCTGAGGGCAGCCTTCCACCAAGGTTGTGTGAAGAACAACTTGAACAACTACACATGAGTCTGGAAGGGCTTCATTCTCCCCGCTGAGCTTTGGAGTGATACTGCTGTGCCAGCTGGTGCCCCGACAGGACCGAAAGGAGACTATCTGGCGGGGCCCACTGGTTCCTGACTGTGAGCAGTATGAGATAAGAAAGGGTATTTCAAGCCACTGTAGTTTGAAGTAATTGTGCTGGTTAACTCTGTGTGCTAACTTGAGCAGGTTAAACGATGCTTAGGTAACCAGTAAATATTTTCCAGTATTTCTAAATGTGTTCCCTGAAGAGATTTAATATGTGAATATAGAGCTGTCTTCACCTCTGTGGGAAGGTGTTATGCAATCTGCTGCGGTCTCCCACAGAGCGAAAAGGCAGGCTGGGGGTGTGTTCTCACTTTTCTGTTCCCACACATTGGCTCTCCTCAGTCTCAGACCCTCAGATGCAGGCTGGAATGACACCACCAGTTTCCCAACTCTCCAGCTTGTGAGACTGCAAGTGGGATCTCCCCATTCAGCAGCCATATACGTGATCTGTGAGATTCGATTTCCCTGATAAATCTCCATATATGTGCATATCACATGGCACGCACATCTATAAATCTCACACATTTATGTATAAGTAGCAAATATACCTATCTAGGGGAACAGAGGTGTTAGGTTATTTTAATCACCTATCTACTTATGATTTTTTTTTTATCGGGGGGATTGTGTGTGTGCCACAGTGCCTCTGTGGAAGTCACCTGCAGGGGTCAGGTAGGTCCAGCATGCCACCTGTGGGCTCCTGAACTGGAACTCATGCTCTCAGACTTAAGGACAAGCATGTTTACTTGTTGAGCCATCTGATACCTACCACCCCCTTGTTCCAAAGGACAAGATCTAAGTAGCCTAGGTTGGTCCCTAACTTGTTAAGGATGGCACTGAACTTCTGGACCTCCTGTCTCAGCCTCCCGAGTGCTAGAATTATAGGCATGTGGGCAATATTATTCAGGGTTAAACATGGAACCCATCTTAGTTAGGGTTTTACTGCTGTGAACAGACACCATGACCAAGGCAACTCTTATAAGGACAACCTTTCATTAGGGCTGGCTTACAGGTTCAGAGGTTCAGTCCATTATCATCAAGGTGGGAACATGGCAGCATCCAGGTAGCATGGTACAGGAGGAGCTGAGAGTTCTACATCTTCATCTGAAGGCTGCTAGCAGAAGACTGGCTTCCAGGTAGCTAGGATGAGGGTCTTAAAGCCCACACCCACAATGATACACCTACTCCAACAGGGCCACACCTTCTAATAGTACCACTCCCTGGGCCGAGCATATACAAACCATCACACCAGGGCTTTGTGCAGGCAGGCACTCTACCAATTGAGGTGCATCTCCAACCCTCAAATTTAAATCCTTTAAGAGAAAAAAATCTAGCCGTTGCATGTGATGGCAGACACCATGATCCCAGCTGTGGTGAGAGGACTGAGAGTTACAGATCAGCCTGGGCTACACAAAGAGATTCTGTCATGAAATTTCAGGAAAGGACAGAGAGTAGGACTGGAACTGGATGTGGCTTTACTTAAGAAAAGCTAACACTGGTTGGTGTTGCTGATTATGTGCTGGGCCCTATTTAAAGTGCCTTACATACACTAGGTTGCTACAACAACCCCAAGCGATGGGTGGTGGTACTCTCTCTCCACATTATAGATGAGACAGCAGCAGCACCAGCAGAGTAAGTGCCATGTTTAAGATTACATACCGACTAGCAGGGTTTGAACCCTGTCCCGCTCCCTAGTTATGGCTAGATTTGTTTCTTTGCTTTTGTTGCTGGTTTGTTGTTATTGTTATTGTTGTTTTGTTTTTTGCTTTTGTTTTGATATGTGACTGTGCTGTGCTGGCCACAGACTCTTGGATCCAAGTCATCCTTCCACTGTAGCCTCAAGAGTAGTTGGGTCCCCGACTAATACAGAAGTAGAGGCTCACAGCCAACCAATGGACTGAGTACAGGGTCCCCAATGAAGGAGTTAGAGAAAGGACCCAAGGAGCTGAAGGGTTTCAGCCCCTCAGGACAAACAACAATATGAACTAACCAGTACCCTCAGAGCTCCCAGGGACTAAAACTCCGACCAAAGAGTACACATGGTGGGACTCATGGCTCCAGCAGCATGTGTATAGCAGAGGCTGTCCAAGTTGTTCATCAATGGGAGGAGAGGTCCTTGGTCCTGTGAAGGTTCTATGCCCCAGTGTAGGGGAATGCCAAGGCCAGTAAGCAGGAGGGGGTAGGATGCTAAGCAGGGGGAGGGGGGAGGGAACAGGGGATTGTTTTAGTTTTTATTATTTTTATTTTATTTATTTATTTTTTGGAGGGGAACCTGGGAAAGGAGATATTGTAAATAAAGAAAACATCTTTTAAAAAAAAGAGTAGTTGGGTCTCTAGGTCTACACCAGTGCTCTAGGGTTCTCAGTGCTCCTTGTGGATACTTGTCAACTGTGAGCAAAGAGGCAGGAAACCTCGGCGAGGCAGGCAAGCGCGGCACAGAGTGCGGGCTGGGACCTTATTTGGATTTGCTTATATACACCACCACCCCCCTTTGTAACAGTGGGCTTGACATACAGTCCCTTCACCTGCGTGCACTATGCTCGCACACCACTCTCCAGGCGTTCCACCCAGCAACCTCAGACCCTCTGGTCCCCACCACCCTGCACCTGCACTCCTGTGTCTGGGCGATAGTGTAAACTCCCCCATCCCTAGTAACAAACAAATTTAGACAGATTCTACTCAAGTCTATTCCCAATGTATTAAGATAAAAATAATAATAAGGGCAGATCTATGGTAACTTTTTTTTGCTTTTGCTTTTGTTAGTAAGTTTGTTTTCTTACAATTGTGGACTGTGGTTTCTGGGTACTCTCCCTCTATCCTCTCCTAGCTCCTCCCAACATGACAAGAACTTACTCTTTACAAATCTCTTTCCCATAATATTTGACCAGGGCTGTCTGTTTGAGTCTGAGTTTGGAACCATGACAGCCTGGTGGCTCACCTGCGGATATATAATGGAATACTATGCCTCCCTATTCCCAGAATCTGCGTTGCCATTAACTCAGAAGTAAATGACAGGTCCTATAGGTCCCACCTCTCTAATAGTTACTGTTAGGAGGTCCCAACTTCTATGAACCCAGTTCTAAGAGTCACGGCTGCTGTAAATTCATAATTGGCACAGCCTCGTCACACCCAGAAGACGGTATTTTACAACCTCCATCCCCTGCGGCTCTTACATTCTTTCCATAACTTCTTCCTCAGTGTTTCTTGAGCCTTAACATGATGTATAAATATTTTGTCTAAGGCTAAGCCTTGTCTAGGCTCAACTGTCCTTTATTCCCGGCATCTTGTATCATAATGGGGCTTTGAATTTACCTCTTCATTGCAAGGAAAAATATCTCTGTGGAAGAATGAGAGAAACCTTTATCTGTAGGCATACACAGGTAGTCGAGGTGTGGTTTAATACTATCTTGATTCTG
>NW_022196915.1:103568179-103571468 GCF_008632895.1 Mastomys coucha
ACCTCTTCAGACATCAGTTTTGGACCAATTATACAGAGCAAACTCCAGTCTAATCTGGGAGAAGTTGGTTATGCTCATAACAGTAATGCCACACCATCTCACCAATGGGCACCTCTTTCTTGTATTAGTTTGTAGAGTTTACATCTGGTTTAGACTATTGATTCTTTTACCATACAGCAGCCTGCATAGAACCGTCTTACACTATGAGAGCAAGGATGAATCTTCCAGCCCAATTGAACTGCTTTGGGATTTACACTGTGTCCTTTAGTAAATCCCCTATTTACCACCTTATGCCCATGAATAATTGGGCAGGCATATGACTGAAATCAGATACACTACAGAAGAGATATGTGCTATAAGAAAAATAAATATGCCAGGCAGTGGTGGCGCACGCCTTTGATCCCAGCACTTGGGAGGCAGAGGCAGGTGGATTTTTGAGGTTAAGGCCAGCCTGGTCTACAGAATGAGTTCCAGGACAGCCAGGGCTACACAGAGAAACCCTGTCTCAAAAAACAAACAAACAACAACAACAACAAAAAACAAAAACAAAAACAAAAAGAGAAAAAGAAAAAGAATACCTCACCTACCGAAGTGGAGAACTACCCAAACTATGCCCCTTGGTACTTAGCCACTTCTGAACCTTGTATGAAAGAAGGCATAAACAACAATTGGGGACCTCAAGTCCTCTCCCTTGCAGGTCCCTCTTTTGATCTTGATGACATATCCCTTCTAGTCTGTGCTGTTATTTTGCTCTGAATAAAATTTTGTAAATCTGTGTGAGTCCTTGTTTTCAATTCTTTGGACAAAGGGCCTGAAAACATCTGGTCCCACACCCACTCACTGGTCCCACACCCACTCACTGGTCCCACATTCATTCACTGGTCCCACACCCACTCACTGGTCCCACACCTACTCACTGGTCCCACACCCACTCACTGGTCCCACATTCATTCACTGATCCCACACCCACTCACTGGTCCCACACCCACTCACTGGTCCCACACCCTCTCACTGGTCCCACACCTACTCACTGGTCCCACACCCACTCACTGATCCCACACCCACTCATTGGTCCCACACCTACTCACTGGTCCCACACCCACTCCCTGGTCCCACATTCATTCACTGGTCCCATACCCATTATCCAGTAACATAGGGAGCTCTTCCTTGGAGCAAGGACCACAGCTTCAGGGAGACTTTGGACCAATCTCTGCAGCCAAGGGCAGACCACAGGCTATCTCTGCTACAGTTTGTGGCCACCAAGTCATGCTGGCCTTGGGGGAAACATAGTTAAAGTTAGCACATGTTTTCAAAAATAGGAGAAAACAAACCCAATCTAAAACTCTATCGTTTTAACTGCTCAGCTCAGTGGCATTCAAAACTCTATCAGTGAAGACCACAAGTGTAGCTCTGTTGGTAGAGCCCTTGCCTAGCATGTATGAATCCCTGTGCTTAGTCCCAGCACCAAGGAAAACTGCCCTCTAACGTAATGCTTAGAAGGTGTAGGCAGGAAGACCAGAAGTTTAAAGTCATCCTTAGCCGTGTAGCAACTTTGAGGCCAGGGTGGGATATGTGAGTCCCTGTTTCCCGCCTCCATTCACCTCCCTGACCCTCGCCACCAAAAACAGAGCTGGGGAGATGGCTTGGTCAATGAAACACCTGCCGTGCAGGCCTGAGGGCCCAGGGTTAGAGCCGTGTAAAGATCAAGGGTAACAGCACACATCTGCAATCCTTAGCTGAAGAAGAAGAACAGAGACCGGCAGATCTCTGGAGCTTGCTGGCCAGCAATCCACTTGATCAGTGACCTCGGGTTCAGTGAGAGACCTTGTCTCAAAAAAACCAAAACCACTAAAGCCAAACAAGCAGAGAGCAGCAGAAGGCACCTAGCATCAGCTCTACCCTCCATTGATCACACACACACATGCAGGTTCCTGGCATGCATGCACACACACACACACACACACACACACACACACACACACGTAAACACATACACTTTAGGTATCCACACAGACACATAACTTCAGCATCAATCTCTACCCTCCATTGACCACACACATACATGCAGGTTCCTGGCATGCACACATACACGAAAACACATACACTTTAGGTACCCACACAGATACATAACTTTAAGAAGAGCATTACAATGTTGTATACTCATCCTCATTGTCCATTGTACAATTGCATATGCCAGGAAAGCTTGTTTAGGCCTCAAAATGCTCCCTGCAACTTTGTGGCTAATAAATGCCATGTTATATTTGGAAGGACTGCCAGGCAGTGGCGGCAGACACCTTTAGTCCCAGCCCTTGGGAGGCAGAGGCAGGCAGATCCCTGAGTGCAAGATCAGCCTGGTCTACAGAGCGAGTTCCAGGACAGCCAGGTCCACATAGAGAAACCCTGTCACAATAAACAAAATAAAATAAACAAGAAAGGACTCAAGTTGGTTTTCTTAAAGACAGAGACTGGATATAACTACTCCCAGAAGGAGGCAATAGTTCGCCTTGTCTTTATTCACTGGGATGAGTAACAGCAATGGCTTTATTGTTCTCCTTGGCCACTTAACTTCAAAGCCTCTTAGCCTGTGTAGAAGGTCTGGGCTGAGAAGATGCAGTGTAGTGGCTATTCCTGGTTGTCAACGATATCGGGAATGAACTACAATCCAGAATTGGAAGGCTCACCTGTGGTCCTAATCTGGAGGCTGAGAGATACACGTTTCTGACCTGGATCTTGGCATGGAGATCTTGAGGCATAGTGGCTATGAATCCCAGAAGATTAAGACAGGAAGATCTCCGAGTTCAAGGTCATCTGGATTAAAGGCGCGGTGGCACACACCTTTAATCTGGGCCACACCTTTTGCTGGAGACCTGTATAAGGACATTGGAAAAAGGAAGATTTATGCTCTGCTTGCCTTGTGGGACTGAGAAACTGCTAGATCCTTGGACTTCCATTCACAGCTGCTGCTGACCATTGTTGGGAGTTGGACTACAGACTGTAAGTCATCAACAAATTCCTTTACTATAGAGAGACTACCCATAAGTTCTGTGACTCTAGAGAACCCTGACTAATACGTGCAGGGACCACCTTCATAAATGGGAACTGGATGCTCTCCTGACTCCAACTTCCTCTGCAGCTAAGACACATCTAATCTAGTGTGGGGAGCAAGCCCAAGTACAGCCATCTTCAGAGTGTGGGCTAGCAGTTCTCACCATGAAGCTCTAGGGACAGTCCCCGAAGACATAGCTCTATGCTCAGTGACAGTCCAGTTCTCACCATGAAGCTCTGGGGA
>NW_022196915.1:103571512-103584322 GCF_008632895.1 Mastomys coucha
AGTGACAGTCCAGTTCTCACCATGAAGCTCTGGGGACAGTCCCCGAAGACATAGCTCTATGCTCAGTGGCAGTGACAAAGATATCTTGACAGACCCAGCTGTGCCAGATGTTTTCCTGTGGGTGAGACTTCTAATCTTGATTTTTCTCTGTTTCTGAACATGCTGGGAATTACTCAAAGTCCTGTGGAACTGGGTGTGGTGACACGTGCCATTGGTCCCAGCAGGGTCAGACTCTTGTAACTGAACTGTCGCTCTGTGCTGTCAGAGGGAGGGCATCTCACTGTTACCTGTGAGAAGGTCATGCAGAACGCAGGTGACCAGATGGGAATTTCGTTTCCATGAAGCCATTTCGTAGCTGGCTAAACCTCACCCCCCTGATGCAGGCTCTGACATGTGCCTGGGTCATCCAAAGCTGACCTTAGAAGCCTCAACAGAGGAATTTTGATTTAACCTGGGAAGGAGGGATGGCCTCTGTCTCTGAGCACAATCTTCCTGCTAGAGTTACAGATTCTTCACTTTTCCCCTGAGTGGCCTCAGGGGACCTTTCCAGGGAAGTGAGAGGTGGAGGAGGTTCTAATACCAAAAGAGAAAGTTCCTGGATGACCAAGGACAAATAGTTCATATTTTATAACCCAGCCCAGTTCCTGCTCACTCTGATCTACTCAGCAAAGCTGTGGGCCTATAGACTTAAGATGGGGGACTGGAAGTGGGGCTATGGGTTGGCAGATTCCCTGGTATGCAGACATATAGGGATACGGGGCTGTGTCCTGGTAAAAAAAGACGGCGCACCTCCAAGATGGGTGGCCACTTCCTTATCTTCAGACCCAAAGCAAAAGATGTGAAGTTGAAAACAAAGAAAGGCCTTCTGAGCTGTTTCTTCTGCTAAAGGTCTGGGTCAACACATTCAAGGCTGCCTCAGGACCTATTTATACAACAGGCCAATCAACCATCCTTTCTTACTTCAAATTGACCAACCCTAAATTAAGGGGATGAAGACTTAATTTTTAAAATTCCCAGCCCTCAAGGAGAAGCTAGGATTTGACTTCCTGAATCCACCACTACCCACCCCTCGGCCCCCACCCTCCCACCACACACCTCTGTTTTATGGAGGGTCTTCCTCTCTGATTTCTGTTGTACATGTGTGCTTCCTCACACCCTCCTTAGTCAAAGTTGTTCTTCAACTATTGACCCTGACCCTGTTTGCTGTATTCCAAATTTCTCTGCCTGTTACCTGTCATGAGGAGATCCCCCCCCCACACCCCACACCCCCGCCTTTTAATTCTTTAACTGGCAGAGAAAACAAAGCCAGTCAAGATCCCGGACCCTAAGAGGAGCATCTCAGGATGTGATTGATTACTTGGGATGCAGTTGATGCAGGCTGAAGATAATGCTGTACTGACTGATAACAGCATACAGAAGTCTCTACTGACGTGACATTTGTTCTCAAGAATTATGAGTCACAATCTTGTTTCAGGGTTACCGGGTGATTTCAAGTGACTTTCCTAAGTATGCAACAACTGCTTACTGCACTCATTAAGAAATACCCGAGAGCAGTGTCCTGGGCCTGCACGGCAAGCGTGCTTGTCCGTGGTGTTAAGGCCGCGTCCTGGGCCTGCATGTCCTGCACCAGGGTCCTTATTGCCGCAGTTTATCCACTGGGTTACTTCAACCCAAGTGCATCAACCCAAGTACCCCCTTTCCTCAATTTGGGTGATGCCTACTGGTTAGCTGCTGTGTCTCCTGCCCTGCAGTAGCTGTGTGCAAAATCAGCTATGAGACTGTAGAAGTCATAGGATCGCTCCTTGAATACGCGGGTTAGCGTGTGGTCAGGTACGGACATGAGGCAAAGATCTTTGTTGGAGCTTGGAGTTCCAGAACTGTTCTTAGTCTTCATATAACCCGTTTCAAAGCCTCACCAAGGAAGAATCATGTAATCACATTGGGAAACTAGAGTCTAGCAAACCCATGGCTAGTGATAATACATCCTTGACATTCTAGGGTGTAAGACTATACATATGTGTAGGAGCTGGGTGATTGTTCTGTGTGCTGATGAGCTGCGAGAGAAGCTTAGAAACCTCCCGCTAATCTTCAAGGCCATTTTCTTTCACTTATGTATTTGTTTGTTGATTTGTTTGTTGGTATAGCTTGAACCCAGGACCACCTGCCCACCAAGCAAGGGAGTCACCGCTCCACTCTATTCCCAGTCCTTTGGCTTCTTACCTCACCAGAGATGGAACCCTTCATGCTTTCTTTGTTCCTTTTCGAAATTCAGCTTTTACAGCCCCCGAGCAGTGTGAATCTGTGTGTGGACATCATGTCTAAGGCCAGCCAATAATGCCTTCAGAATCAACTCTCTCATGGTTTACGAAATTATAGAACCCGGGAGTGGTATTCATTTATATTGCTTGTGACATTCCAGAGAGTTCTACCAAATAATCATGTGAGATAGGAGATATCGTCAGAATATATAGAAAAAAAGACCCCAGAGCCAACCTCTGGATGGTGGTAAGAACTCAGTTCCAGCCTTTTAGGTTTTCATGAGCTCAGCAGTTTGAAGCTAGCCTGGGTAATGCGAGATCAGGTGTAAAGGAAATAAATTTGAGTTTCCGGGAAGATACTCAGATAGACTACACAAGACAGTGAGAGTGACAGAGCTGGACACATACCCGAGTTTTCTGATTTGACCCTCTAGGCTTTTGACTGGTCAATAATCAGCTGTCCTCCATGTAAACACGATAGCCTTGGTCAATGTGGGGCTCCAAACACAGCACTGGCAGCCTCGTGTGATTAGCTCTCTCCATGTGCTGCTCCAAACACAGCACTGGCAGCCTCGTGTGATTAGCTCTCTCCATGTGCTGCTTGTTCTGGTGTGCTGTTCTGTTGTGGTGGTAAGAACGCTCTGACCCAGCATCTATGGCCCAGCTGTCAATGGTCTATATGTCTATAGTTCAGTGTCTGGGGACCACCTATGGCCCAGCTCTCAGTGGTCTATATATCTATATATAGCTCAGTGTCTGTGGAGTGTCTGTGGTCTATATGTCTATAGCTCAGTGTCTGTGGAGTGTCTATGACTGGGTATCCTGGCCTCAGTCTAGCTTCTTCAATTTGCAGCCACATGTGTGTCTTGTAATGTAGTTGCCATATGAGTAATGGTGACACACAGAGCAAGAATGTAGCTCGTGGCCAGGGACACTGGCTTGGGTGGCCAGGGACACTGGCTTGGGTGGCCAGGGACACTGGCCTTGCTGGACTATACCCCAGTCTCAAGCACAACAAACATGATTTCTTTTTAGTGTCAGAATGGCTTCTACCCAGCCAGGTGCTATGTCAATGAGACTGCCTACCCTCATCCTGCAAAGCTTATCAAGGTCAGAACTACTTCATACCCTCAGAACTTAACCTGCTCTCAAGGAAAAGCAGAATTGTCATTTTTCTTCACATTAAACTACAGGAAATAAAAAATAACTCATCTTTGATATTTTGTCAATATACAAATGGTCCCACACTGAAAGTAAATTTATATCTGGAATGACATTCAAGGGGAATCACTTTTATTTGTTTGTTTGCTTATTTATGTATTCAGTTATCTTGAGGCAGGATCTTACTCTGTAGCCCTTGATAGCCTAGAACTCATTTATGTAGACCAGGCTGTAGCCCTTGATAGCCTAGAACTCATTTACATAGACCAGGCTGTTGGCCTTGATAGCCTAGAATTCATTTATGCAGACCAGGATGTTGGCCTTGATAGCCTAGAACTCATTTATGTAGACCAGGCTATAGCCCTTGATAGCCTAGAATTCATTTATGCAGACCAGGCTGTTGGCCTTCAATTTGCAACAAATCCTCCTGCCTGAGCTTCCAAGTGTGATTCCAACCACAGGCCTATCTAAAATGGCAAGCTCCAGGTTCAGTGAGAAAAGCTGTCTCAAAAAATTAAATAAGGTGGCAAAGAGATTGAGAAAGATATCCAACATCATCCTCAGCCCCCCCCACACTCACACACACACATACATACATGTACACACATGCACACACTCACACATACATACATGCACACATATGCACTCATGCACACATGCACATACATGCCCTCACACACACATGCACACACATACATACATGCAAACACACATATACACATGCATACACACTCACATGCACACATATACACACAGGCACACACACACATGCGCACACATACATGTAAACATACACACGCACATGCACACAATTTTAAAAGTCATTAAATTTCTAATGGCAAGAAGATAAAGATAAGTTTTGAATTGCAAAGAGCTTGAGAGTCCTGAACAGGCACATGCATTGCCTTGTTGTTTCAGCACGGCTCAGATTCCGTGGGTCTGGAAATCTGTTTCCATTTTTCCAGTGTTGCTTGTCCACAGACCAGGCTGTATGGATAAATTTGCCTACCTTTAAGCATCAGCTTATCCAGAAGTGGTAGCAATTGCCTTTAATCCCAGCACCTGAGTGGTTGAGGCAGGCAGATCTCTGTGAGTTTGAGGTCAGCCTGGTCTATGTAGTGAATTTCAGGATAGGTAGGGCTACATAGAGAGACACTGTCTCACCTACTCCCCCAAAATTAATTAATTAGTTAATGTTATCTCAAATGAATTCTGTGAAACTCTACAAATCAAAATAAAGGTTATTAGTGTTTCCCCCTTGCTTATTTTGTCATATGCTATTTTATTTTCTCTGCATAGTTTTCATTTTAACTGACAGTATGTATTAGCATAGGAAAAATGGAGAGGTTTTTTTTTTTTTGACAATGTAATAAAGAGAACCTTTGTTTACTTGCTGTCCAGAAATCAGGCCAGGGTCCAGCGTTTCTAAAGAATGATTACGTCTCCATGGAGATGCCGCAACCTTGGCTGTGTTGCTGCTAGGCAGCCTAGGGAAACTCCAGAATAAATACACACGGGACAGGCAGCTTCTGGATTTCTTTTGTTTTGCTGTTCCTCCACATCCATCCTGGCAAAATACACTAGCTCACAAGCACTCCGTGTGCAAACTCACACAGCCTGGGGTGGACATTTAAGGGTTTATGCTGGGCTAAAAGCTGTTTGTCAGCTCTCAAGTCCTCATGTGTGTGTGTGTGTGTGTGTGTGTGTGTGTGAGAGAGAGAGAGAGAGAGAGAGAGAGAGAGAGAGAGAGAGAGAGAGTGAGGATGAGAATCTATGTGTGTGAATATGTTTGTATGTGTGGGTTTGTGTGTGTGTGAAAGAGTAGAAGTGTGTGAAGGTGTGTATGTGTATGAATGTATATATGAGTATGTGTGTGAAAGGGTATATACAAGAGGGTTGTATTTAAGTATGTGTGTGCAAGTGTGTGTAACTGTGTATATGAGTATGTTAGTGTGTTTATGTGTGAGCATAAGTGTGTGAATGTGTATGCGTGGGCGCGCGCACGCGCGAGTGTGTGTGTGTGTGTGTGTGTGTGTGTATGTGTGTGTGTTATTCCTTGGTCCCCCACACAGTTTCTAATGGGATCTTCTGCTCCCTTGAAGAACTTTTGTCATCATGCCGCTTGTGTGACCCTGGGTTTCACACTCAGGTTCATCGCACTGTGACTTTTTCAGGCAGCAGCGGGGTTGGCCTGTTCAGCCTGTCATTCTTTCTATGACAACATTGTGTCAGTCTTCCTGATGGCTTCATCACCCTGTCACCCTTCTCCTTTACCAAGTGGCATGGACAACACTGGAGGCCACACAAAAAGCCAAAAGAGTGACTGGACACTGTGGTTCAGTTGGTGTAACACTTGCCAGCAGTTGTGAAGCCCTGGGTTCAGTGGCCAACACCACACAGAAGGTGGAGGGAAGAGGACCTGAAGTTTAAGGTCATCCCTGACTCCAGAGTGTGACGCCAACCTAGGCTGCCTGAGGCCCTGCTCAGGACCAATCTTGTTAAAGGGGAAGGAAGTGGACTGCCTTTGAAAGGCAGAGGTGTGGGCAGATGCAGCGAGGTTAGCCAACCAAGGTTTCCTCTACAAGACAAAGATGAAAACTTTCTAGTTGTCCAGGGGAGAGATGACAGTGCTTGGGCCTGAGCTGTTTCAGCCGAGCTGGCCTCATGCAGCATCTGAGCAGTGTGGAGATAGCTGGACAGATGCAGCTGTGTGGGAGCAGCCATCGTAATGGTCCAGACCTCTGCTCTCTCTAAACTTCCCTCCCTCAACGTTCTACCTGCTCTGGAAACAAACGAACAACCAGCCTCTTGCTTGTGTAGAGACTCATGGTGACAAGAGTTAAGTGGAAGCAACACAAAGAAGAGAAAGCTAATTTTCACCTTCTTGGTTTTTTGATACAACATTCATGAATCAGACTTACTATAACTTGCTAGGTCACCATAAAAGTATTAATAAGTCTGCAGCAATGTTCAGAGGACAGGAGAAACTGAAGGTCAATCCATTTCTCCACTGAAGAACAGCCATTCCTTTCCAGGCTTATTTTGCATAAAAAGATGTGTGGAGGTTTGCAGAGAAAACCGTCTGCAATGACCGTGGAGAGGGACCTCTGGGATGTACTTATCTAAATCACACCAGCTGCCCTGTGCCTCATGCCCATCAACTATCTGCAGATGCTAGCTGGTTCGCCTCCACTGAGTAATACCTTCTCTGGTCTACACACCACAGAGAATAATTCACCATCCCCTGTCCATCTGCAAGGAAATAATACAGAGAACTGTGAGTTCCCGACCTTAAAACCCTTGGAATTCACCCAGTGAAAGGTCCTGCCCTTATTTTTTCCACCAACACCAGGGAGTACAGTTTCTATAAGAAAGGAAAAAGGTTGTTTTCTCTGCCCGCCCACCTATGAAGGGAAAATAGGGTCTGTAGTCCCTTTCAAATCAAAGTTCTATTCTTGGGTCAAAGGCACTCTGCGAGCTTCCTGCCAAGTCTGTTGAAAAGGCTTTGTTTGATTATCTGAAACCATCAAAGTACATGAAGGTCATCCTCTCACTCCTGCTGGGCTCCAGGAACATGGCCTTTGGCTGTCTCGAATGTGAACCAGAAACGAATGCCGGATCTTCGTCCTCACCAGCCCCATTGCTAGCCCTCGCTCTTTCTCTTCTGACTTGATGAACATCCTCACCCCAAATGTGGTCAGCCAATCATGCTGTGGCCACTCTTACCTTGAAAGTGTTCTTATTAGCTCACAGTAGTGTTAGCATGTCCGGCCCTACAGAGCAATGGGAGAGACTGAAGTGCGATGTTTTTCTCCAGGGTCACGTTGTTGTCACCTTTCCCTGGGCCTGCTGGTTTCTCCCTGGATAAAGGTGACCTCGAGTCACAGACAAGGCAGCCAGCCAGCAGCCGGGACACCAGAGAGCCTGTTTCCAACAACAGCCAGGAGAGCTGCTTTCTTCATGGTGGATCCTAGTTAATGACTGAGGGGAAACAGAAAGCTTAAAACCGCCCATAGCAAACATGGGAAATAAAGACCGCAGGCAAGAAATGACACGAACAGTAGCAGATCAAAGTACAAAGAGGACATTGTCATGGGCTCAAAATACACCCTACAAGGCTAAATCCCAGGCTACAAAATTAACACTGGAGAAATGTGTGACAGAGTTGCTGTCACAATGAACATGTATCAACATTATGCATCTTCTGACATGACACTGAGAGGGCACAGCATCATTTCTGTGGGCTTTTGGTTTTTGTTTTGTTGTTGAGACAGTGTCTCGGGGAGCTCTGTGCAGCCTCAAACTTACTATGCCTTGAATTGAACCTTCTAGCCCCGTTTCCCTAGAACTGGCATTACAGGTACAGACCACCATGCCTGACAGTTCTTTGGTATTCCTGTCCAAAACACATGGCTTTGATTTTAGTCATTAGTAAATAACAGACAAGACACTAACAACTTTGATGTTGTCAACTTCAGCAGTCATCCCTCTTTTGGGGTCACACTCAACCTGCCCACTTTGTGTGATAGCACACCCGCTTGGTGTGATAGTCAGTGTGCCCACTTTGTATATATATGCAAGCAAGATCTCAGGCTGGCCTCAAAAGTCACCACACAGCCAAGCACGGCTTTGAACTTCTAATCCTCCAGCCTGTACCATGCAAGTGCTGTGATTTGAGACCATGTACAGCTTATATGGTAATCTGGTCTAACCTGAGGTTCCTTGCATACGAACTGAGCTACACCCCCCCCCACCCCAGCACTCTAATCTACTCACATTCAATCGTCCAGAATTCAATGGCGTAGGTACCCTCGGCTGTAAGGGAGGCACCTACGTGCCAGGTTACAAAGAGCAGGATTCTTTTGTAGCCATGAGCAGATTCTTTTGTAAATGAGCACAAGGGCAGAAGTCAGAGAGGCCTAGAGTCAAAGCGGTGTGTGACTAGAACTAGAGTAGGACAGTGTGCTGCTTTCCTTGCTTCCTGTCTTTCCTTCTGTGTGGGGTGTGTGTGCATGTGGAGGCTGGAGGGCTCTCACTAAACCAGGGCGAAGTTCCTTGCTCTGGCTAGGCTGGCTCGCCAGCAAGGCCTGGGATTTGCCTGTGCCCACCCCATAGAGCTGGGATTGTAGGCACATGTAGCCACCATCAGGGTTTTATTGTTTGCTTGCTTGCTTGCTTGCTTGCTTGCTTTTAGTATGGGTGCTAGAGATTTGAACTCAGGTCCTCATGCTTGCACAGAAAGCACACTTGACTTGAAAAGCCATCTCCCCATCTCTGTGATAATTAAACTTGATTTTCTTAAAAAAACAAATAGACAAAAAAGAAGCTTTATTATGTGTGTCCATCTTTTTAGATGATACAATTTAGAGGAAAGAAGACTTAGAGACCAGATCTTTTTTGAAAAAAGAAAAAAAAGCACAATGAAGGGAATATTACTTTCCTATTTTACCCTGTGATCTAATGGAGCTGGCAACGAAGCTGGCAAGACCCACATGACAAAAGAAAGCATTTTGTCTTTCTTGCAAGATTAAAAAAGTTCCATAACATGCAACTAAAAAGAAGGAATGGCTGCTGTCTCCATGAGCATGACACGGCCTGGCCTTCTAAACTGGAAACGGTGCTGCAGCGCAATCTAAAAACCTGTTACCACTGTGTTACTACATGTTGGATTCATAAGGTGTTTTTGAAAAAAAAAAAGAAGTATAATAAGATAAAGAAAGGGAAGACCACCACATCAAGGTTGGACAAAACAACCTAACAGAAGGAAAAGAGCCCCGAGAGCAGGCACAAGAGTCAGACCCACTCATTCGCACACTCACGAGTTCCATAAAAGTCCTAAGCTGAGAGCTATAGTTTACACTCAGCGGCCCTGTACAGACATGTAGGCCCTGTGCTTGCTCTTCAGCCTCTGGAGTTCCTGTGAGTCCTGCTTAGTTGACTCAGAGAGCCTCAGAATGCTGGCTGGCCCCTACCCACTCTGACTCTTACACTCTTTCTACCCATCTTCTGTGTTCCCTGAGCTCTGAGCAGGCGGGGTGTGATGGAGACGTAGCATTTAGACTCTCTCCACATAATGTCTGGCTGTGGGTCTCTGCATCTGTTCCCATCGGAGGCCAGAGGAAGCTTCTCTCGTGGTAACTGAATAAGGCACAATCTATGAGTGTAGTAGAATATCATTAGGAGTCATCTTATTAGCACATTTTTTAGATTGGTAGTGTTTAGTTTAACCCTAGGTCTCTGGGTTATCTAGTCTGTGGTCCTTGATCACACTTGATCTGGTTCTTGGTCAGGTATGGATTTTATATTATGGAGTGGGTCTCAAGTCAGATCACACAATGGTTGTTTTCTCCCACAAGTTCTGTGCCACCACTGCCTTAGCACCTCTTGCAGACAGGACAGATTATAGGTCAAAGGTTTTGTGGTTAGGTTAGTGTTTATGGTTCCCTTTTGGTAGCTTGCAGAGTGCCTGCCTACACCAAAGACACTAAAATGTAGGGCTAAGGCCCCATGTAGGTGCCAGCTTGGTCTTTCCAAGTTCAGTGTGTTGTGTGGGTGTTGTCCTCTGCACTGAGGGCCACTGTCGGTTTCAGAGAGCATCCACTGTCTGAGTAACAGTTTGGGTTCTGTAGGGATTTCCATGGGAAAAACCTCAATTAAAGGCAACCCAGTCCTGCTATCGGAAGCCTCATTACAAGAGATCGCCAGCTGACTCTGTCTCCCCATTATGTCCTTAGGATACCGTCACGTATTTTAGGAAGTTTCCGCTGCACTAGGTTCCCATACTGTCTTAGTCAGGGTTCCTATTCCTGTACGAGCATTGTGACCAAGAAGCAAGTTGGGGAGGAAAGGATTTGTTCAGCTTACACTTCAAAATTGCTGTTCATCACCAAAGGAAGTCAGGACTGGAACTCAAGCAGGTTATGAAGCAGGAGCTGATGCAGAAGCCATGGAGGGATGTTGCTTACTGGCTTGCTTCCCATGGCTTGCTCAGCTTGCTTTCTTATAGAACCCAAGACTTCCAGCCCAGGGATGGCACCACCCACAATGGGCCCTCCCACCCTTGATCACTAATTGAGAAAATGCCTTACAGCTGGATCTCATGGAGGCACTTCCTCAAGGGAGGCTCCTTTCTCTGTGATAACTCCAGCTTGTGTCAAGTTGACACACAGAACCAGCCAGTACACATATCATCCTTCAAATGCCCCTTGATTTCAGCTGAGTTTTCTGAATTCCCTTCCTCACCCTATCTTCCCTTCCCCTTCCCACCTGATCCTCCTGTTCCCCATCCCTACCCACCATCAATCCACCTGTAAAATCTATTATTAGCCATTAGTAAATGATGACAAAACTACAAGCCATAGATCCAGAGAAGTCACCATAAAGGAAGGGTCTGGGGGGGACACATGAATCTCCCTGGGAGGTTAACCTTGATTGTCAATTTGACAGGGTTTAGAAACATTTAGGAAACCAACTCCTATGAGGGTGCTTCCAAGAGAGGTGTAACGGAGGGAGGATGACCTGCGCAGGGTGTGAGTGGTGCCCTCTAACGGGCAGGAGCCCTAACTGAAGGTGAGTGGCGTTCTGGCACTCATCTCTCTCCTATTCCTGCCTGCAGGCAGAGTGTGCCCAGGACCCCATGACACTCAAGCTGCCGCCTCCCCGCCACTGTGATAGCCTGTACCCTCGAACCACACGCCAAACGAACCCCTTCTCCCTTACATTGCCACAGCACTGAGCAAAGCATCTGATGTTGGTAACTCTAATTCCTGCTGTCCTACCTATGATCCTCCCTACATAGCACAGTGGGGCTTCTAGAACCTGATATGCACTTATTGAGCTGGCTGGTCGATTATCTCTAACCTAACCAACAGTGAACATGAACGGCAGAGCCTTAGGTAGCCCAGGCCGACCAGGAATTCACTATGTAGTAAAGGGTAACCTTGAATTTCTCTTGAGTGTTGGGATTATTGGCATGTATCACCATGGCTTTCTTATGTAGTACTTGTCAAATCCAGGAAACTGAGATATATCGCTAGCCATGGTTCTCAACTGGCAAAGGCCTATCTCCTTTGATGACTAAATGTAGAATGACAAGTTTTTGGTACTGTGCCAGGTTTAGTCTACAAAGACTTTTTTTTTTTTTATCATCTCATGATATCATCTGCCAGACTGATGTGATAGTGTGCCCACAGGGCCTGGAAGAGAAGGGGAGTGGGTTGTGATAGTGTGCCCACAGGACCTGGAAGAGAAGGGGAGTGGGTTGTGATAGTGTGCCCACAGGGCCTGGAAGAGAAGGGGAGTGGGTTGTGATAGTGTGCCCACAGGGCCTGGAAGAGAAGGGGAGTGGGTTGTGCAAAGACTCTTCTATTGGGAGAAGGGAGCTGCTTTGCTATTTTCAGCCACTCTAGAGATAGAACTGAATGAGTTCAAGAGAAGTCCTCCCTGTGCTTAAATACTAAACACATTAGCCATTGTTCCTAGAAGGCATGGCCTGACACAAATGTCTGTCTTCTCTTTCCCTCCCTCCTTTTCCTTGTTCCCACCTTCCTTCCCCTTCATTGTTAAGGATATTTTTTAAGCCAAGTATTCCCAAACTACTTTGAAGCACGCACACTGATTTCAGAAATCAAGTTACAGTGAAGGGAAAGCCGAGTGTGAGCTCAGCCATGTCGTCGATGTGCCCTCACCCAGGTATCTGTCTGCTGTTTCTAAGGAGTAAACTGTTTGCCCAAAGCAGCCCAGTCTCGAAGCCTGGGTAAACACTACACCTTGAAGAGCAGACAGAACCTCCGTGGTATGGAGATTTGCTCAATGAAACAGAGACAGTCTTTGTTTTATTTGTTTTCCTATGTCCTATCCTTTGGCCATCCTTGCCATCTCTGAAATTGACTGAATGACGTATTCAGGACTATGCTTCCTGCTCCAGAATCTACCTTTTAAACAGGAAACCCCTGATATCAAAAGGAGGGATGCATCGTCAAAACCAAGTGTTTCAGAAGAAATGGTGGAAAATGGCACAAACTTGGTTTCTCACATGGAAGTTTACTTTCTCACACTTCTGTACATGAAGTAAGGCTTCAGGGAAATACCTTTCCAACATTCCATCTCTGCAATTACTCACCCGCTTTGGATTCTCCCAACTGCTCTCTGTCTCTGCATAAACAAGGCTGTCTTCTAATGAGCCTGTGGCTGATCTAATGGCCCAATTGCTGGATTTCAGATGATCCAGTTCACAGTCACAGAAAGTGTGAGACAATTAGGACTTTAACATATTGGTGACCCCACAGTCTCAGCACGCAGGAAGCTAAGGCAGGAGAATCATTTGAGCACAAGAGTCTTAAGCCAACCATGGTAACACAGTGAGAACCATTTCTTTAGAGAGGGCAGTGGG
>NW_022196915.1:103584332-103594193 GCF_008632895.1 Mastomys coucha
TAGAGGGAATTCAACCCAAAACAAAGACTGGGAAGGAGGGTGTATCTGTAAAAATAATAGTAGGAATATTATGCCTCAAATAACAAGCTTTATCACTCAGTTCTATTTAGGTATAATGGGGTTAATAAACAACTCCAGGGTGAACGAATACATTTTCACAAGCAAGAGAGAATCTCCTATTTGACACAGTGTGCTTGAAATTGACACATCAATATTATTCAAGATTGTGTATAGACTGAAATATTTCCCATGCAATACTGCACACATCCTGCAGACTACACCTTACATGAATGGGGCATAAGCAAAGTGTTGAAAGATGTCCATATTCTTTGGGGATGGGTCCTGGAGTGTTATTTTGAAAGGTTCTGTGTGTCTGTTTATGATTTCCATTGCCTCGAATTGATTGAGCTAGTCTCAAACCCATCTCACAAATGAGAAGTGTTCAGATCCCATAGAAAGACAGGGAGCTTGGACTTCATAGAGTTTGTAGACTAGTTCATGGGAATGGTCTTAGTGCCTATTCGCTCGTAAATACTTGCCTAGAAAGCAGCTCTCTTGCAGAACTCCAAATGGAACACCCTGTTATAACACTAACAAGATTGTAGGGAAGCAGTTATTTTTCTTCTAGCTCTTAAACCTCAGCATTCTTAGAAGCTGCTGAGAAAGATGCAATTGGTAATTGTTACCCATGAGCAAACATGGTCAGTTCTGTTCCGTAGGAACACCATAAGCCACAAAATGTGAATAGTCAGTCATAGGGACTTCTCAGTGTGTGAGCCCAGACTCTGTCCCTAATTTCCTACTTTGCCTGGTCTGACCTTTGTTTCTGACCTCACCCTGAACCAGATTTCTTACTTGTTCCTGGATGATTTGATTGATGCCTGAAAACCACACTGTCTTCCTTTCTTTCTACTTCAGTATCTCTCTAGATGTTGTCCCTTGGCACACCCTTGGCTCCAGGCCCTGCTGCTGAAATGTCCTTATGCCCGGTGATCAGCCAGGTCACAAGAATTCCACCTGAGACTCAACGTTTCTACTGGGAACATTTGGATTTATTTTTTTCCCTCTTAATAGAACTTCAGGAACCCAGTATCTTCAGGGTCCATCTGAGCAGCGAGTGTCCACCCGCAGCCACAGGACAGCATGACACCTACTACCTTGGGTTTCACATTGGATGGAGAAGACCAGATGTGCTCTAGCACAGCCCTACTCCCCAGCTGCTCCAGTCACCGAGATCCACAGCTTACAAGCTTCGCCCTTGCCCTCCTCGGAGTTCAGAAACAAACAGCGTCAGAGATAGAACAGAGCCTGCTCCAGCAAAATCAACACTGGGTTCTGGAAAAGTCCAAAGTAAGAATGACTTGGCAGAATCTTTGTTTTTCTAGTTTGTGGCCACTACTCACTCCTCCCCCTCCCCTTCTTTTTCCTCCCCTTCCCCCTCTTTCTACTCCTCTTCTGTCTTCTTTTTCTTCTGTTTACAGCAGTGACCAGGATATAGTACAGTCACAGGTTTTTGTTAATGTCCTTGATAAAGTTAAATCACAATTTTTGTCCCCTTTCTTTTCTTTTCTTTTTCTTTTTTGGTTTTTCGAGACAGGGTTTCTCTGTGTAGCCCTGGCTGTCCTGGAACTCACTCTGTAGACCAGGCTGGCCTCTAGCTCAGAAATCCGCCTGCCTCTGCCTCCCAAGTGCTGGGATCAAAGGCGTGCGCCACCACTGCCCAGCTAAAAGAGGCAATTTCAAATATTCATCTGTGATTGGTTTCAAATACATAAATTGTGACTGAAAAACAACATCCATCCTAATGGACTAGACTCGAAAACCATGAGCCAAAATAACCCTTCCCCCAATTGGGCTGCTGCGTCTGATATTTTGTCACAGTGATACCACATCATCTCTCTACTAAGAGCTGGACCCAGGACAACAGTTCGCATCAAGTGTCTAGAGTCCATCACAACACACCTGAGGAATATGCCAGGTGTCAGGAGAGCCAATGTGTACAGATGCCGCTGCCCAGGATGCCCTTGGAAGCTTGCAGGCAAAGTAAGAGACCCTCTGGTTTAACTGATGGGAGCCGGGCCAGAACAGCTGCCTGGCTTCCTCAGCCTTATCACCAAGGCAATATGGCTTAAAAAACCAAATTCTTCTTAGCTATATGGCTTTAGCCCCTGACTGTCTTCTCTCCCAGTTTAACAGTCTTTACGGGGAACCCATGGCTCTGTGATAACACGAGTCCAAGACCTGGGAAACTGGAAGGACAAGTCTTGGGAGGCTGCAAGGGAGCATGCCTCTAAGGTAGTCCTGCCGCTGGGCGTTTTCATATCAGCAAACAACTGGGCACACAGGAACGCCAGAGAGGAGGATGTATAAGATCCCAGTAAAAAGGACAGCTCAGAAAGACACCGGGAGGCCAGGAGTTTCCTTAATAAGATAAGCTCGGGGACTTTGGGAAAGTAGTGGAACTCTCTGGAAGGGAAAGGCTAATTAACATTCCTCAGATCACAGGGTGAGAACCAACCTGTGGGTGGGGACACATTCTGTAGGGTGGTCCTTTGCCCACCTTCAGACAAGGGAAGTTCTTGCCACCTCATTCCCTGAAGACCAATCAGTTTAAAAAGTCACACTGTTTTGCCAATCACATTGTGTCTAATGGCTGCTGCTCTGAAAATTGTATAAAAGCTCACTGAACAAGCTGTGTGGGGTTGCCACCTCTCCTTGGGGTCTGGGACGACCCCAGTGCACTGGAACATTAAAAATCCTCTTGCTTTTTTGCATCGATCAGGCTCCACATGATTCACTCAGGGCGTCTCTGGTAAGCGAAGACTCGACAGGGTCTTACAGATGGGTGTGCGAAGGTTGGCCGGCCCAAAGATTCAGTTGTAGCTGACAGTTCTTTATACCTAAATCTGAACTACCAGGAGAATACTGGAGAATCTCTTCATTGCAGGCATCTTAAACTCCTAAATTGTTTTGTTTTGTTTTGTTTTTTTTCTACCATCAAGTTGGAGGACATCCTTCTTCCTCCTTTTCTTCTTTTGAAAGAGGCTGGCCTTGAACTCGGAGTGTCAAGGACCATCTTGAGCATCCCAAGTCCCTGCCTCTCAGGGGCAGTCGCCACCAGGTTATGGATGTAGCCCAGCGCCTGGGCCATTCTTGACAGGTGTTTTTCTGTCTTTCTTTCTAGCTTAGGCCTTAAAGTAGTTGACTCTGGCCCATGCTTCCCCTCCTTAAGTTCTTCAAGCCCCATGGTCTATTTACTTCTTTTGCAAGTCGCTATTAGCATTCCCTCACTGTGTCCTTGTTACTTAATGTGCATCTTCAGTATAAAGGATCCAGGGAATCCCTAAATCCATTCCCTGTGATCCAGATGGCACTGAACTTTGAGCAACTCTGGGGGGTGAGGGGGATGGGACCCTGTATTGTTCTGGTGACATTCCCTGACTGTGCTGGTTAGAGAGCTTTTGTTTGGGCTTAATTTGATCTTGTTTTTCTCTAAGGCCAGTGCTTTGACAAAATGCTGCCAGACATTCTCAGGCCTTTTCTCAGCGAAGTAATCCCCAGCAAAAACTCCCTCAAAATCTTTATAGACATGCATCCACAGTACAATTGGAGCAACAACCTCAGACCTAACAAAAATTAGCTCGAGGGCTGGTGGAATCCGTTCATGGACTCAGTAGCCTGGCGTTTGTCTCAGATGCACAGGGCGTTGGGTTTGGTCCCCAACACTGCAGAAGTAAAGGCATGAAAGGGTTGCTTCTGTGGGAGTATTGCCCCCTTAGCTGCAGATGCAGAAGCCTCACCTGCTCTTGTACACCCTCAAGAAGTGCTTGAGACTGGCTTAGCACGACACATCAACCATCACGGGTAAAATCACCATGAATCTCACATAGAAGAAACTATGGCCGCTGTGTGCCCTGGAGCCTCCCCCACTGCCCAGGTGTGCAGAGATAAAGAGAGGCAGTGTCCTTGGCTCAGAGGTGCTCTGGCTACAAGGACCCTGTTAGTGTGACCTTGGCTGGGCTCACTCTATATTCGCCCATCTTCAGACAGAAACCCTGGTTTGCTTGGTTGCATTGGTCTGAGAATAAAATGTACTGATGGTTGAACTGAAAAAAAAAAACCTGTGTCACCTCTTGTACTGGCTGGTTTTGTGTGTCAACTTGACACAGGCTGGAGTTATCACAGAGAGGGGAGCTTCAGTTGGGGAAGTGCCTCCATGAGACCCAGCTCTGGGGCATTTTCTCAATTAGTGATCAAGGGGGTAGGGCCCCTTGTGGGTGGTGCCATCCCTGAGCTGGAAGTCTTGGGTTCTATAAGAGAGCAAGCTGAGCAAGCCAGGAGAAGCAAGCCAGTAAGGAACATCCTTCCATGGCCTCTGCTTCAGCTCCTGCTTCCTGACCTGCTTGAGTTCCAGTCCTGACTTCCTCTGGTGATCAACAGCAATGTGGAAGTTTAAGCTGAATAAACCCTTTCCTCCCCAACTTGCTTCTTGGTCATGATGTTTATACAGGACTAGAAACCCTGACTAAGACACCTCCTAATCATCTAAATCATTAATCTGTACTTTTGACTAATCGAGACTAGAGCTCCAACCCCCACCTCAGAGGTTAATATTAAACATTTTTGTTAAACTGCTTCTCTGTTGGCTTAACAAATCCCAGCAGAGCACTGGAGGGCCAACTGAGCCTTGATCATTTCCAACAGTAAATCCAGGAAGGCAAGGCCTGAGATCCCTCCTTCTCAAACGATCCCTCATTGCCGGGGCTTCAGTAATTCCATTACAGCTAATCTCTGCTAAGCAGCCACGATTGCATCATTCACTGTTGCGTGACTTTTGCTCCTTTGGTTATTTTGAATTTATTTCTCCTTCTCTGAGGTCGAGTGGAGGAGGAAATGAGGTGAATGACTGACTTTTTCATTATCCCTTCAAGCATCTCTGCATTTAGAGGGTTACAAAAAGGAAATGATGCATGCTTCTTGTCTTCAGAGTTTGAAATCCTACTGGGAGAAAAAGATAGTTTATAGGAAAAAAAAATGCACGTTAGCATCGAGGAGGCAGCCCAGTCAGTAAAATAGATGAGACCTGAGTTTGGACATCCAGTATCCACGTATAAGCTATGTGTGGGCAGTGCATGCCAGCAATCTCTCCACTAGGGAGATGAAGCTAGGAGGATCCCTGGAGTTTGCTGGCTGGCTAGTTTAGAAGAATCAGCAAGCTCCAGGTTCAGTGAGAGACCCTGTCTCAGAAAACAGCACAGGAAGTGACTGAGGTATGTCTAACATCAATCTCTAGCCTGGACACTGATTTACACATGTATACACAAACATGTTAAATACCAAAGGCTCGGGAAGAGACAGAAGCAGAATAATTTGCATGAAGAAGCTCTTAGAGTAGGAAATGAATAATTTAAAGCCAGAAGTAGGACCTGTTTCATGGAGTCAAAGCACAGAGGCATCTGTCCAATGACATATGTAGCCGCACACTCTGCCGAGAGCCTGGTGCACTCCTGCTTGCTGAGCCATCTTCTCACACTCCGGCTCCTGCTGAAATGTGTAAGAAACCTGAGGTCTGCCGAGCAGTGGTGGCACACGCCTTTAATCCCAGCACTTGGGACGCAGAGGCAGGCAGATTTCTGAGTTCGAGGTCAACCTGGTCTACAGAGTGAGTTCCAGGACAGCCAGGGCTACACAGAGAAACCCTGTCTCGAAAAACCAAAAAGAAGAAGAAGAAGGAGAAGAAGAAGGAGAAGAAGATGGAGAAGAAACCTGAGGTCTCCATCTCACTGACTGCATGGGTATGAATGGCTTTGGAAATGGTCAGGGTTTCCTGGGCTGCCAAAACAAAAGTGAAAGCGGCCCCTGAAGGCAGAATCTAAAGACCTGGGAAGAGATCTCAGTTCATAAAGTCCTTCTTGTACCAGCATAAGGACTTGAATTGTAGACCAAACATCTTCATAAAAAGCCAGGCATGTGTGCCAACCCCCGAGAAAGAAAAGACAGGAGGATCCCTAGATTCTGATAGCCAGCCAACCTAGCCTAATCTGCTAGGCCGTCTTAGAAATGAAGTGGGTGGCTCATTAGGAATGATAGTTCTGGCTGACCTCTGACCTCTATAGCATGTATAGCTGCTGCCCATTCACACATAAGACGGGATCTAAAATTTGTCACTAGACCTGGAATATATAAATATAAATAAGATCAGTCATCAGGGTGGGATATAGTGCTGGCTTCTTAGCAGGTGAAAAATGGTATATAGGAAGTCTATGGTATGTAGTGCAAAACAGGGAATTTAAATTGTTGCCATGGCTACTTATAAATGAAGTGCTTCCTGATGACAGAGCCGTGGGATACTCAGTACCTGCTCTAGTTAGCATCTATGCTGGTAACCATGACCAAAAAAAAAAAAAAAAAAAAAAAAAAAAAAAAAAAAAAAAAATAGAAATCACAAGAGTGGTTGGTGTTTCCCACTTCAAAGAACCTCGCACAAGGAAGACAAAAATAAAATAAAATAAAAATCTAACCTTATAATTAGATTTGATGTGAGTCAATCCAAAATCCAGGAAAGTCCTACAGTGTTTAGTACAGTGTTCCTAAAACAATCTGGTTTCTTTTAGCCATGGGACTGAGAAAGTCCCAAAGTTTGGAGGTTTGGATTAAAGAATTGCAGATAAACTGCCATAGAAGCTCCTCCTGCTTCCGACAGGGGCATGACTCAGAGACTGGAGCCATGGGGATTAGAATAGGCACATTTATGTGGTTCGAGATAAATACAGCAGTCTTCAAGCACCAATGGCTTCTACTCTCTAGTGCAAGTAGAATGACTCTGTCTTCCATGTCTGAGACTCTGACTGAAGACACCAGGTTAGACTGGCCTGCTCTCTTCTAGGAGGTTTGCTTTATACTAGCAACCAAGATAAGCCCCTCCCACTGCTGCAGGAAGAACTAGTAGAGTACAGAGTAACTAAACTCCGGTCATTCTATACTCTCCACCTGATTTTGCTACCTTTTACATCTCTGCTGACTTTGTTTCTAAGAGAACACTTCCATTGCTGACCAGCAACAGATTCAAGGAAACTGACTATTTATTGGTGGTTTCTCCTGGCAGGGGACAGACTGTAACAAAAGAGATGTATTAACGGGCATGAGCAATTCCAGTAACAGGACACAACGTTGTTACTACAAAGTTAACTAGGAAAGAGCGAGTCAAACGGGGCTGGGCTCTATGGAGTAACTCTTCATACCTCCAAGCCTAGCCCCAAGTATTTTTAAAAATGACTGCATTGGGCTGGAGAGATGTAAGAGCACTGACTGCTCTTCCGAAGGTCTTGAGTTCGGATCCCAGCAACCACATGGTGGCTCACACAACCATCTGTAATGAGTTCTGATGCCCTCTTCTGGTGTGTCTGAAGACAGCTATAGTGAATTACGCCGGAGGAAGTACAGCTACAGTGTACTCAAACACATAAAAATAAATAAACAAATTTAAAAAAAAAAGAAAAAAAATGACTACATTAACCCAGTGAAGGCTGGCTACATAAGGACTCTGATCCTTCGTGGATGGAGATGTTGGTCACTCTTTTAGGTAAGCAATTATAGCTGAGTATCCTGGAGAAGATCAAAGGAAAATGGGAAAATGAATAGAAAAAAAAATCAACTACAGCCAGGTGGCACAGCATTGTAGAAGTGAGGACCACGGGAGAGGAATCGTTCCTACTCCGAATCGTTATGATTGTCTAGTTTCTGTCACTCTAAGCAAATGCTTGAGATAATCAACGTGAGGAGGAGTTATTTAGCTGAGGGTTCCACAGCTGTCCGTTCACAGGGGACTGGCCCCTTGGTTTTCCAGGCTGAGACAAAGCAGTGTATTATGGTGTGAGTGTATCAGAGCAAGTTGCTCCCCTCATGGTGGCCAGGATGCAGAGAAAAGGGGAGAGACAGAAAGGGGTCCAAGCAGAGAGGAGAGGAAAGAGAAAGAGAGGGGTCTGTGTACCGGCATTCCAAGGTCGCTCTGACTTTTTGTAAATAGGCACTTCCTCTCAATGGTCCCACGAGAGCCACAAGCTGAGGTGGGAGCCAAGAACACTCGGGACACTCCAGATCCAAAGTGAGCAGCGATTACTGTTCATAAATTGTCAGCATTTCCTTTCATGTTTAAAGACATACATGAAGAATTGTTCCTTTATGACTGCTTCTTGTCTCTCCCCCTTTCTCTGGGTCTCATGTATCCCTCCCTACACATCAGAAAACGACGTTCAACTATTTATCGTCCTGCTGCCATCTCCAGAGTCTTGAGGTTACAGATACCACCTGCCTAGCTTATGTGATGCTGGGAACTGAACCCACGCTTAGGCTTAGATAACAACATACAGTTAAAATTAGTCAGTTGAGGCCGGGCAGGGGTGGCGCACGCCTTTAATCTGCCCTTGGGAGGCAGAAGCAGGCGGATTTCTGAGTTCCAGGCCAGCCTGGTCTACAGAGTGAGTTCCAGGACAGCCAGGGCTATGAAGAGAAACCCTGTCTCGGAAAACCACAAAACAAACAAACAAACAAACAAACAAACAAAAATTAGTCAGTTGAAACTTGTGTTGATGATATTAATTTTGATGGCAACATCCACAACTTAGCAGGAGCTGGAGGGGTTGCTTCTGCCTGGTGGTGCGCCTCAGGCCTGACCAGGGCACCTACCGCTGCTTAAGTCTCACAGAGCTTACCCCCAAGCCAGGTTCCTCTAGCTCTGCTCGACCTTGACCTCCACCGTGAACAGCTGTGTGTTGCCTTCAGTTTTCCTCACAGTAGGCTCAGTGATTAAGAGGATCTGACAATGAAGCAGAGGCCAGGTTCCTTTCTCCTGGAGACTTGGTTCTAATATTCTGTGGGGTGTGTCCAGAGCCACAAAGTCCTTGGCTGCCGGAGGTCGGTGACCTGTGTGTCTTCTGTGCTGGGGCAATGGAGGCTTCTTCTGTCCCCCTGATTTTCCTGGCCTTAGGTCTCATCTTCAGGAAGGTTAGGTCGTTCCTATGCATTCAAAGTCATCTTGGAGAAAGGTGCTACAAGGGTTATGGGTGTCGCTTGAATCTGCAATCCACGCCTTGTATGAAGAACTAGAAAATAATTCACATGAACTGGTGATGTTCTTGGTTATGGTAAATAAATTCAGAGTTTTTATTTCAAAACATCAAGATGAATAAGCTCAGGAGAGATGTCCAGCTGAGAACAGTAAGTACAATTGTGAGTGTTTGTGTGTTTGTTTGTTTGTTTTTTGTTTTTTCGAGACAGGGTTTCTCTGTGTAGCCCTGGCTGTCCTGGAACTCACTCTGTAGACCAGGCTGGCCTCGAACTCAGAAATCCGCCTGCCTCTGTCTCCCAAATGCTGGGATTAAAGGCATGCACCACCACCGCCCAGCGTGAGTGTTCTTAATGCCACCAAATCATCTCAATGGAGTTAAGGTGGTAAAGTTTATCTCGTGTGTACTTTAGCACAACATTTCCTAGTGCATAAAGCTATTGTTCCTGAAGGAACCTGTTTCCCATTATGCAGCATGCGAATCCCTCCATCAGTGGGCTTTGCAGAGAAAGTGTGTGGACACAGTGCCAGGTGTATAGACTGGACAGACTCCAAATATGCCTTCCAGAGGACAGGGTTGGGAGTATTATGGGATTAGAAAATGGGTGGCCATAGAGCGGTGGTGGTACATCCCTATAATCTTAGCACTTGAGAGGCTGGGGTGGAGGATGAGGCAGAGGACCATACTTCAAGGCAAGCCTGAGCCATGTAGTGAAACCCTGTCTCCAAACAGAGTTGTGGCTTGTAGTTTACTGGTTTAACATGTCCAAAGCTCTAGGACCAACCTCCAGCACAAA
>NW_022196915.1:103594209-103595269 GCF_008632895.1 Mastomys coucha
AAAAAAAAAAAAAAAAAAAAAAAGGAGAGAAGGAAAGAAAGGTCATCTTAGGAAGAAAGGTCATCTTCGGAAGAAAGGTCATCTTAGGAAGAAAGGTCATCTTAAGCATAAAGAAAGAGATCTGTCAAGTTTCACACCCAGACAGGACAAGTAACTGAGGTGCCTACTTATCATATCAAAGCAGACCTGCCTCCAGGTCCTCCCAGCATCCCTCAGCTCTGGCTGGCACACCCCACCCTCTACGCTGAACTCTTCAGCAACTCCGGCTCCAGTACAGCTGCAAGGAAACTTCTGTGTGTGTGTGTGTGTGTGTGTGTGTGCGCGCGTGTGTGTGTGTGTGTGTGTGTGTGTGTGTATAGGTTCCTACTTTTCCTAACTTATGGCCAGTTTTAAATCTTATTTGAAATGTATGCTCCCACTTTCCTTCAGTCATGCTTAGGCTGTGCCCTGCTCTGAGAGACTGTCCGTCATGTGTAGCTTCTGACTCCATGCTGAGGATGGAGGATGGAAAGGTAAACAGGCCCATCTGCCCTGCACACCCACAGGATCCAGACTGACAACGGACTGTAAGTGCACCTATGTAAGTGGGACTTACGTGGGAATACACGTAAGATCACCTCAGGAGAGGCAGGCTCTGGAGCTCGCTGGATACGCAAGACTGAGGGAATGCTACGGTTTTCTCACCTGGACCCCATAACATGTCCCCTGGTGAGCGTGTCCAGGAGCTAACAGGCAGAGGACTCCCTCCTGTGCTAGGAACTTGAGCTCAGCATAGCCCTCCCCCACCCATACAGTCTACTTAAATTACCATCTGCCCAGCTGTCTGTGTATCTGTCTGGATTTACTGTCCATCTGTCTGCCCATTCATTTACTGGGACCTCCTGCTAACCTTCACCTTCACAGTCTTTAGTATATCTCACTCCTGAAGCTCAACTCTGACCCTGCAGCTTAACCCTATGGAGGTGGTGGCAGTGATGGTGGTGGTGGTGATGGTGGTGTGATGGTGGTGGTGGTGGTGGTGGTGTGATGGTGATGGTGATGGGGGTGATGGTGATGGTGG
>NW_022196915.1:103595294-103596284 GCF_008632895.1 Mastomys coucha
GGTGGTGATGTGATGGTGATGGTGATGGGGGTGATGGTGATGGTGGTGGTGGTGGTGGTGGTGGTGGTGATGTGATGGTGTTGGTGGTGAAGGCTGTAGCTCCAAAAGCTACATTAGATCTCCAACTGGTTTATTATCCTATTCTGCAAAGACAGTTTTGGTATTTCTGTCTCTGCCTGTCAGAGGTTTCTCTTTGAAACCTCTTGAACACACACACACACACACACACACACACACACGAATTTACTCTATGATGTGTAACTGTAATGTGTTATCTGAGAGTTAAGCTTAGTACCTAGGATTATATGATAAAGAGCTGGGCTTAGCTCAGGGGTTAAGAATGTGTACCGCTCTTGCAGAAGCCCAGGGTTCAGTTCCCAGCACCGACACAGCCACCTGGAACTCCAGCTCCAGATAGATATAATATCTCTGGCCTCTTCAGATTTCTGCACTGATCTTTAAAAGGATCAGGATGAAAGAACCTATGCTTGTCTCAGCCAGGGCCACCAAGGACACTGGGAATACTTGACTAATGGCCACCCACTCACCTGCCATGACTTCTAAATTTACTGTTACTCAATGAATTCTGACACCGGGAAAGGTGTACATGTATACATCTGTCTCTGACACAGCTTCCTATGACGCCTACATTCTCCCCTCCATTTCTGTCTGTTGTCCTCATTTCTTGTCTTTTGGTTTCTGTGGTAGAAACTGACCAGTGTCATATTCCTTTCCCAAGTTATTGATTCATTCTTTCACTGTGTCTAAATGTGATTCACTTGTTAATTGGGCCATTGAGATTCTGACCATCGAGATGGCTTCCAGGGGAGACTGGCTTCCCATTAACTGTCCTGTTTAGAACGCAGTGGGTCCCCTCTTCCCCTTGCAGGATACTCAGTTGGTGTGCACCAGGAGGCGGGTAAATGGGAAGGATGCTTCCTGGAGCAGCTGAAGAGCCCCCTGGAGCCCCTTGGAGCCCCCTGGAGCCCC
>NW_022196915.1:103596412-103620647 GCF_008632895.1 Mastomys coucha
TGGAGCCCCCTGGAGCAGCTGAAGAGCCCCCTGGAGCCCCCTGGAGCCCACTGGAGAGGCTGCAAAGCTGAGCTCTGTGAACTAAGAAACCTGATCTTATGAAAGAAACTAAGACAGGAAGAATGGTTTATCACCTAGAGAGGTGGGAGCAACCCATGCCACGTGAACTCTGAGGTCAAAGGCCACAAGTAAAAACCAAACAAAACAGAAAAACAACGAAATGCTTCTTGCTGACTAAAATGCTGAGTCAGAGCGACTTGGCAGATTTGGTTGGCTCCGTGTAAGGTGCTGGTTGCAGGTGTGGTAGATTTCGGAGGAGCGTTACCCGTCCTATGAAGGGCAGCAGGCGTGTTTAATGGGGCATCACACCCTCACGCCTGTGGACACACATTGTTTTGATACATTTATAATGGAACATTTTTATTTGCAGGAGAAGGTTAATCATCAGCTCCATCACGGGAGGTGCTGGGCAGGGGTAGTGGCTCTATGCACAGAAGAGTTGTAGAGTCATCCTGCCTTGGTGTTTTTGTTCAAACGGAGTCACCCAGGGCAAGGTGCAGCCTGAAAGCCACCGTCACACATCACAGAGCAACTTTGACAGGTCAGTGATTTAGCCAAGTCACACCTGGTTTCCACTCAGAGCATGGCTGAGAGGATGTGGCCAAGAGGAAAGAAGGTGGATGTCTGAGGTCTGATCCAAGCCACAGCTGAGCTCCCCCGGGGCTGCTTCCTGTTAGCAGGGTGTGTGGGTGGTAGTGAGGGAGGCACCTCAAGGAGCCAGAGGATGCTGAAGAAACCAGACTGTGAATTTCCATCTCCCTCCCTTGCCTGCTGACAAACAAACCAGGAAGCCAACCAGCAAGCGAATCTGGAACATTTACGCTTTAGAGTCCTGGCCCCAGAGTCTGAAGAAGCCTACTGAAGCCTCCGGTGACTGAGTGCTCTCCTGCTCCTGCTCTATAGCCTTCTGCGCACACTGGAACCTGTGGTGTCTAGAGTGAAAGTGAGGAGAAATGAAGACACCCTTTGACATATTGGGCTTAGCGGTGATGGTGCCTGAGTTGGTTTTCAAGACCTCAAAGTCTGCCTTTGTCTGCTGCAGCCACTGACTCTTCAGTTGGGTATGGGTGGATGTCGGTGGGTGGCTTTTGATGCAGGAGGTAGGCCTTCACTGCTGGATCTCTGTGATGCCCCAGTCTTCTGAAATGCTTCCTGTGAAGAGGCATGCAGGTTATTACACGCGTGCACACTGCCAGTTCCACCGCTCTTTTCTTTGCTGAATGGAGAAAACGAATAAAAAGGAAAGGGCATGACTGCTCCTGGGCATGGCGGAGGAGAAAGTTTATTATAAGTATGTGGAAGAGCAGAGCCAGAGGGAGACACACCTATGAGAGTCCCAAGTGCTGATGACCCAGAGCCCTGTGGGGAGAGGGGAAGGGTGAGGAGAAGGGTGAGGGGGAGCCAAGTACAAGCAGCCAGGCTGGTAGGTAAGCACAGTGTCTGGATTATAGCAGAAGGAGCCTCAGGGGACCAGAGGGGAGGGTAGAGAGGAGAACTAGTACAGCAGCCAGGCGGGTTGGAAACCACAATGTCTGAACTGTAGCAGAAGGAGCCTCGGGACCAGACAGCCTGAGCATGGCCTCATAGGCTCAGTGCCTGTCTTCTGTCACTGAGCTGTTCCAATCCTTTAACTTTTTAAATAGGAAAACTATAAGATGCTATAGGAGGCATTTTCCCTGCATATTTTAGTTATAGGTTCTTTTATATATGCCTAACATAACATGATCCTAAATCTTTTTTTTTTTTTTTATTTTATATGTGTATGAGTACACTGTAGCTGTACAGATGGCCGTGAGCCATCATGTGTGACTGCTGGGAATTGAACTCAGGACCTCTGCCGGCCCACTCGCTCCGGCCCTGCTCGCTCCAGCCCAATTCACTGCAGCTGTCTTCAGACACCAGAAGAGGGTGTCAAATGTCATTACAGATGGTTGTGAGCCACCATGTGGTTGCTGGGATCCGAACTCAGGACCTTCGGAAGAGCAGTCAGTGCTCTTACCTGCTGAGCCATCTCGCCAGTCCATGATCCTAAATCTTTTTTTTTTTCTTTTAGATATTTTCTTTATTTACATGTAAATCTCTCCATTCCCAGTTTCCCCTCCAAAAAACAAAGAAACAAACAAAAACAACAAAAACAAACCCCTGTTGCCTCCCACTACCCCATGCCTGCCACCCCGCCCTCTCCCACTTTCTGGCCCTGGCATTCCCCTACACTGGGGCACAGAACCTTCACAGGGCCGAGGTCCTCTCCTCCTATTGATGATTGAATTTGCAATCCTCTACTATACACATGCTGCCTGAACAATCAGATCCCTCCATGTGCAGTCTTTGGTTGGTGGTTGAGATCCTGGGAGCTCTGAGGGTACTACTTAGTTCATATTGTTCGTCCTAAGGGGCTGCAAACCCCTCAGCTCCATTGGTCCTTACCCTAACTCCTTCACTGGGGACCCTGTACTCAGTTCGATGTTATTTCTAAGAAAATTAACAAAAAACAAACCTGAGGTGACTAAAAATTATATTTTAAGAAAAAAAATTTAAACTAAAAGTGAGAGCAACAATGTTGAATACTTCCCCTTTATACATCGGAGCCCAAACTCTCAGACGGACTGTATTCTGAAATAGGGTTTTTGTAGAAATAAGGACCATAAAATGAGGCCACAAAAAATGGGCTCTGAAAAGACTGTCTTCTGGACAGGACAGAGCTGCCTACTCTTGAATGTGGGAGGCAGAGGACCAGGGAGCTCTGTGAGTTTCTGGACAGCCTGGTCTATATAATGAGTTCCAGGACAGCCAAAGATATTGGGGATTGGTTCTAATGCTTTGAATTAACCCGGCCCCCCAAATCCGATGTGTCCAAACCCTGAGGGGCCTTGTCCCCAATTGGTTATTGATCGATCAATAAAGAGCTAATGGCCAGTGGCTGGACAGGTAGACTGAGGCAGGACTTGGAGGTTTGCATGGGTGAAGAACTGGGAGAGAGAAAGGGGAAGAATCGCCACGACTTGAGGCGGGGGGTGGGGGGATGGGGCAACTTGGGGAGGAGGATGGGATGACTTTGGGGGAGGGATGGGGTGACTTGGGGCGGGGGGGAATGGGGCGACTTGGGGGGAGGATGAGGCGACTTGGGGGAAGGATGGGACATAAGAGCTGGAGGAAAGAAAGCCAACCAGCTATGTAAGCATTCAGGTAAGTGGCCCTGGCCACTCAGGAGTACTAGAGAGGATCAGAGCATTTGCTAACAGGGAGGTTTAGGATTGCAGAATGGTTAACTAAACTCACTGCTACAAAAGGCACACAGAGAAACCCAATCTTGAAAACCCAAAAGAAAAGAAAAGATCCCAAAGACATATAGACATATATTGGGATACTAGCGCTGATTTTTTGAAATACTTAATAGCATGGACAAAAGTCTGGCAACATTAATGAATGAGAGAGGGAAAGAGAATGAGGCTAAACTAAAATTTAAGATGGAAAGGGAATTGTTTTAACAGAACACTGAAAACAAATTAAATCCAGTAATATAGTTTGACATTATATATTAATATATTATACAATATATGTTTATTTTATATTATATGAATACATTTGTTAAATATAAAATATGTTTAATTATAATTATGCTTTATATTATTTATGTGTTGTATAACAACTAAATATAATGAATATTTAAGTATGTTTATATGTAATATAAAAAATAAAAATAATCATATAAACATTTTATATTTCTATATTGTATAATTTATATATTGTATAATTTATATATTACTTGAGATCTATCCCATTGACAAGCACCAATCCCTGACTGGTATTACTATAACAAAGTATTAATGATACTTTGTTATGCTCGCAGATAGGAGCCCAGCATAACTGTCCTCTGAGAGGCTCCACCCAGCAGCTGACTCAGATAGATGCGGACACCCACAGCCAAACAGTGGATGGAGCTTATGGAAGAACAGGAGGAAGGATTACAGGCCCTACGAGCATAGGAACTCTACAAGAAGATGAACAGAATCAACTAACCTGGACCCTCGGGGCTCTCAGAGACTGAACCACCAACCAAAGAGAATATATGGGCTGGGCCTAGGACTCGCCCCACACATTTAGCAGATGTGCAGCTTGGTCTTCATGTGGGTCCCGAACAAGTGAAGCGGGAGCTATCCCAAAAGCTGATGTTTGTCTGTAACATGTGTTCTAGGTGGGCTTCCTTAGCGGGAGAGGAAACACCTAGATTCACAGAAACTTCAAGTGCCGGGGTTGGGGGATACCCAGGGGAGACCCCACCTGTTCAAAGAAGGGGGTATGAGGATATTGTGAGAACATATGACTAGGAGGGAAGCAGTGAGCAGGATTTAAAGTAAAAAAGTAAAAAAAAAAAAAATTAAAAAGAAGAAACACCAAATATATTTATATATAATATATAAATAGAAAATATTTATATAAATATCTTATATTTATATATTATATAACATATACATATTATATATTTATATAATATTAGTATAACATAATAACATTGTTAATAACATTATTAATTAATATACATTCTATATTTATATAATGTATATAATATAAATACATAAAATATTTATATAAATATAGATATAAAAATAAAAGTGTTTATATACAATATTTAAAATATAAAAATAAGTATATAAATAATATATACCTAATTAAATAGAAAGTTTGCCTAAAGATACTTTGCTAAAAATTATCAGAGGCTGGAGTTGGGGTGGGCTCCATGCTTGCGCATATACTTGACATTCTGGAGGCCCTGGATTCAAGCCCCCGAAATAAAATAAACATGCAAACAGCAGATTGTAAGGCATCGCTGTTTGGGATTCAGTTTCTGCAGTGAGCTGCAGCAGACCAAGCTGAAAGTCAAAATGTTTTCAGGATTGAAGTCCATAGTTCAGTTTACACAGCAGGGCCCTCCTGATCATAAAGTTTTACGTGGGGGAGAGAGGGTAGTGTATAAAAGGATGCTTTGAAGGTACTTGAGCATAAGCGTTTGACTTTAAAGTTGCCTGCCTTGTTCAGTGCCTAGTCCTACCCGCTCTGGGTTCCCGGTTCCGGTGCATACGTAACGATGTTTGTCTTTGATTCACGTTCTAAGCCCAGCTGTCGCTCAGTTTAAAAGCAGAGAGGCGCATCAAACCTGTCTCTCTGATGGGTTAGAAGTATCCTCATTTCTGCCTCCCCCCCTCCCCTGCTTTCCCCTGCACTCCTGGGTGTAGCTGTTCAACTCTGGGTGTGCCCTTGAATACAAGTGGTAGTTTCTCTTAGAATGACTGGCTTAGGGAGGCTCCTGGACACATCTGAGGGAAAGGGGGTGGGGAGCAGAAACACTGAGTTGGGGGTGGATGGGGAAGAGGATGGGGATGAGGAATTCTCTTCCAGAATCATTTACTCATCCTCCTCTTGGACATGAGTCCAAACCGACACCATCAGGCCTACTGGGCGCCAGTCCACAACTGATCCCATCAGGCTACTGGACGCAAGTCCACACCGACACCATCAGGCTATGTAGGACGCGAGTCCACACTGACACCATCAGGCCTACTGGACACGAGTCCACACCGACACCATCAGGCCTACTGGATGTGCAAGCATGGCATTTCATAGTACAATAAAAAAATAGGGACTTTGCTGACTGTTTATGGGAATAGGACAGTCATAAATGTCCACTTAAAAGCGCAGGACAGGGGCTGGTGAGATGGCTCAGTGGGTAAGAACACGGACTGCTCTTCTAAAGGTCCTGAGTTCAAATCCCAGCAACCACATGGTGGCTCACAACCACCCATAATGAGATCTGATGCCCTCTTCTGGTGCATCTGAAGACAGTTACAGTGTACTTATTTATAATAATAAATAAATCTTTAAAAAAAAAAAGCGCAGGACAAAGGGAAGCGCAGCCACTGCCAAGGGCTGAGGGAGCGTCTATGTCTCCATTCTGGATCTTGGGGGTGGGGGGAGGATTTTGTTGTACCTGTCATGAATGTGTTCAATACATTCTTGTGACTCTTAATCCATTAGCTCTCCTTCTCTGGGCAGCCCCACTCACTCACGCACTCATTCACTCACGCACTCACTCTAGGATCTGAGCCAGAATAAACCCTTTCCTCCTTAAGTTGCTTTTGATGGAGGTATTTTATTACAGCAACAGAAAAGGAAGTACTTCAGAAAGGGAGGAGCCACGCCTTGTTTTCTTCCTCCCTTTTCATGTTTGCTCAGCTGATCCAGTGTTTGTATTTCTTTAGTGGGCTTCTACACGTTTCTCTTTTCCTTAAAAAAAAGTTGTGGTAAAATACTGTCATAGTTAACACTAATTGTCAACTTGTCAACAACTTACCAGAGAGACCAGTCTCTCAGCATGCCTGTGGGATGCAATCTAGGTTAGCTCAGGCTCTGGGCATACTTGTGAGGGATAATCTAGGTGAGTTAGGTCAATTAATGCAGGAGGAAACCCCAAAGCCAGAGAGCACTGACTACCTCCATTCATGGCTCGCTACTTCAAGTCTGTGGATACAATGTAAGCAGGCTCCTGGCCGCAGGGATTCTCCCCCATATGACTTTTAAGCTGCAAACTTCAGCCAAAGAAATAAACTTTTTGGGGTTTTGAGTTTGTTGTTGTTGTTGTTTTCTTTTATTGTTTGTTTTGAGACAGGGTTTCTCTGTATAGCCCTGGCTGTCCTGGAACTCACTCTGTAGACCAGGCTGGCCTCGAACTCAGAAATCCGCCTGCCTCTGCCTTTCAAGTGCTGCCACCACTGCCTGGTAAACTTTTCTAAAGTTATGTTTGCCAAGTTATTTTATCGCAGAAATGAGGCCAGTAGTTAATACAACTATACCAACAACCCCCCTCCCCCCAGGTCTAAGTGCACGCTTGAGAGGCGCCATCGAGTCAGTTCCACCGCTAGCCATCTCCAGAAATGTTTCTGTATTCTCATTCTGAAGCTCTGAGCCCATGAGCTCCCCATTCCTTTTCATGTCTGTTTCATTCCATTTAGAATACTGTCCCCAGGTTCATCTGGCTTATACCATGAGCCACCTAATAATTTTCAGATCATGATGAAAATGCATAACCTAAGTTTATCTTCTTTGTATTGTGTTGTAGGGCATGGCTTCTTAATGGTTTTCTACTTGTGACCCATTTTGATGGGAGAAATTTCTATGAGACCCTGAATAAGTAGGTATATAAAATAAATGGCCCAAATATTTGCTGAAGATAGATCATAATGTTTTTCTTTTTTGAGACGGGGTCTTCTGTAGATCAGACTTACCGCCAACTTGCTAAGTACTGAAGGATGGATGACCTTGAGTTTCTGATCCTCCTACCTCTACCTCCCAAGTGCGGAGCTTGCAGACATACT
Source organism: Mastomys coucha (assembly GCF_008632895.1). Classification (NCBI taxonomy): domain Eukaryota; kingdom Metazoa; phylum Chordata; class Mammalia; order Rodentia; family Muridae; genus Mastomys; species Mastomys coucha. The sequence goes on from NW_022196915.1 coordinate 103,603,843, forward strand.
CCACCACACCCAGTTCTATGTGGGGCTGCAGATTGTGCATGCCAGACAAGCACCCTACCAACTGAGCTAATCACTAGCCCTAGAAGATTATCTTAAAACAATGCTTTCTTTTGTATACATATAATTTTACCATCTACTAAAGATTAAAGCAAGTTTGCATACCAATAAGATGGACATAGTTGCTTATTTCTATAGAAAGATCTAAATCTTGGTCAATATTTGCTACTATGGAGCCTAGGGTGTCGTCAGTATTTCTTTTTCAGAATTGCTCAATATTTTTATTATAATTGTTAATGATGGAATGACAATTCTCAAAATGCATAGCACAAAACGGCAGATTGGAAATTCTATCTTAATCCCCAAATGAATTAATGATTTAATTTAACAATCTTTCATCAAACCCAATTTAGCAAACTCAAACAGCAATTAAAATCAAACGTTCTGATCCAATCCTGAGATCTAATACCCGATGCTTATGTGCTAAGTAATTATGATAGGAATATATTACATGTCTTTGTTTTCCATAACTGAGATCCATAGCACAGAGCAGAGTTAGATCTGAGCCAAGGTGTTTCAGATAACCTTGCTCGAGTTGCGTGGCTGTCATGCTGGTGTGTACAGAACACATTATGTATTCAAAACCAAGGCTGTGGTGAAGTCCTATGACGTAACGGAAGTAAAGGTTGCCAGAAATACCTTAGATTCACAACATGCTTGGTTTGGGATTAATTTTTGATCATTACATGACAGAAGCCTTTTACTCTAGCCAAATTTTCATACCCACCCACGTGACCCTCACATTTAGTGATATGACCTTACACGGAGTCACCAACCCCAAAATTGTTAAGTTTGTGTGTATTGTGGTGAATGCATTTCTAGAATGCTTTCGGTTTTCACAACTGAAACTCCGTTCCCAGTTCCCTGCACCCTCTAGTTCCTAGCCATAGTTATGCCTAGTCTCTGTAAGTCTGACTTCTTGTGTAAATGGAGTCATGCAACATTTATCTTTTTGTGACTGGTGTATTTCATTTAATATCCATGTAACACAGGGCTGGACATCCTTCCTAAGGATAAATAACATTACTGTATGAATAGAAATGGCTTCTAAAAACCTGTTATCTTTCAGTGGCATTTACCTTGCTATCTCTTTGGGTTAATATCACTAATGCCGCAGTGAGTAAACTAATGCCACGGTTTGGATAAGGATCACACAAGGTCCTGAGTGTTAGCTGATGAAAGCTGTTATGGTTGGAGCCTGGTGGAGCACGCGCTGTTATGGCGGTTACGGTCACTGACGGAATTAGTCCTTCTCCTGTCTGTGTTCTTCTCTGGCACCGCGAGGGGGGCAGCTGTCTCCATCAGGGGCTTCTTCAGAGACTTTCTGCCTCCACATGAGTCCTTCGCAGGAATAAGAAGAAAGCATGTGCGGACTCTTCTAAAACCACGCCCCCAAGTAAAGCTTTCCTCTTTCCTCTTTGAAATTAGGGTCTCCTTATGTGGCCCAGGGTGGCCTCAAACTCCTGAAGTCAATCAAGACCCTCCTCCTCCTTAGAGGAGCCAGGACACATGCTACCATGGCAACTACTTTTTCCTCTGTGTGAGTTGAGCACCTCAGTGTTTGTTATCCCAACAGAAAGCTAACACAATGAGTATGAAAATTCTCCTGTGAGATCTCATTTTTCCATCCACTTTTGATATGTGTATGTAATATACACCTTTTCCTATCACGGTGACAAAGTACCTAGTTAAAATGTTCTTTAAACGGGGAAAGATATACCTTGTTGGGATCTTTGGAGTTTCAGCCGTGATGAGCCATCTCTGCTGCCCTAATCCTTGGCAGAAGGGCATGAGGAAAAGCTTCTCACCTCATGGTGAGTGAGAAGTAGATAGTGGTTAGAGACATGATGCACCTTTCACAGGTGCCTACAACGACCTGTCACCTCCCACTAAGCCCTGATCCGCCATCCAGGCAGATGGAGGTTACGGACACCTCTCAACACTGCCATCAGCTGAGGCCCCAACACACGACGAGCCTTCAGGGCCACTTCATATACAAACCATAACCACATCCGTAAATGAGATTGCTCACTCATGTGGTGGTTGTAGGTGTCAATTTTGTGGGGTTTTACTTTGCTTTTTTTTTTTTTTTTTGGTTTTTCGAGACAGGGTTTCTCTGTGTAGCCCTGGCTGTCCTGGAACTCACTCTGTAGACCAGGCTGGCCTTGAACTCAGAAATCCACCTGCCTCTGCCTCCCAAGTGCTGGGATTAAAGGCGTGCACCACCGCCCGGCATTAGCTTTGTTTTTTAGGTTTTTTTGTTTGGCTTTGTTGTTTTGTTGTTTTGTTTTGCAACAAAGTTTCACATAGTCCAGACTGACCTCAACTCACCATGTATCTAAGGACGACCTTGAATTCTACTGGGAATCCTTCCCATCCATCTCCCAAGTCCTTGTGTTACAAATGTGCACAACATCTGGTGCACAAGATACACCATACATGGGCTGGAATTCAGGGCCTTGTGTAGGTTAGACTAGCCCTCCACTGGCTAGTCACACCCGTGGCTTGTATGTCTAATGTTTTGAGGAGCCTCAACCTTTTCCACAGCAGCTGCTCAGGGACACAGTCCCACCGACACTGGACAATCTTTGCAGCCTCTCCTTGCCAGCACCCAGTAAAGTGGCCATCGGAAGGTGCATGGGGGGCATCTCCCGGGGATGATCAAGGTTGAGAGTCGCTCCATGTGTTTATCGGTCATTTATGTGTGTCCTCTGCAGGTCTTTATGCTGCCTCTGCACGTCTCCTGAGCTGTTTCCTCCCATCCCTCTTTCATGGATTCATGCTAACAGCAGCTGAATCTAATAAAAATGTACATGTTCTCACAAATAGGGAGGAAGGCGAAATGGTCACTACAAAGGTGTATTTGTGGCACTGGAGCTATAACTGCCGGGGTGCTTCCCACTCTTTCAGAGGACCAGAGTTTAGCTCCTGGAGTACACATCAAGAGGTTCATAAACTCCCGCTCCGGGGAATCTGGACCCCTCTTCTGGCCCTACACCCCCTAGCCTCCGGAGTTGCCTCACCCAATCTCTTTCTCTCAAGTCATCAAAGTCTTTCTTTTACTAAAATTGCTCCATTAGCACTCGGATGAGGGGCTTTCCCTCTTACAGACCATAGCAATGGACACACCCTCTGGTCACTGTCTTATACTTTTTGTTTGTTTTCCCAGAAAGCCTTTAAAAATTATCTTCACTAGCTTTTTCTGACTTAACCTCAATAATTCAAGACTAATCCATTCCAAGCTAGCTTTCCCATCTGCAGAGCCACAACCCACAGTCTTTGAAGTTTGCCCAGGGACCTCACTTGGCTGAGATGAGCGCACAGTCCTAGTGATGGTTCAGGCAATGATGGACCAGGTAGCTGATGGCGAGAGTAGCTGACCTGTAAGATCATAACAGAACCTAAACCCCTTTCACCTCCGACTTTTGGAGTATGTGTTCTTTGCTTTGTCATGTTTGGGTCATCAATACTGAACACGTTACAGAGCCAGTGAGATGGCTTAGCAGGGAAAGACATCGGCTGTGCCAGCCTGCTCACTTAGGTCTGACACCCGAATCCAACAACAGAAGGGATGAAGGAGAGAACTGACTGCTAAAAGTTGTCCTCTGACCTCCACACGTGAGACTCGTCATGCATGCTCCCACATACATATGCACACACAAGTAAAATTAAAAATGGTAAACGTTGTATTATAATGTATAATATAATATTATAATAACATGTTGATGGTTTCTGGGTTAGAAGCAATAAGCTGTCTCATAATTGTATCTGTGGAGGAGGCGACACTTCTAGGCTTCTGAAGTATCCTGTGACCTCGCAATAAGAGAGCTTCCGGCCATGCATTTCTCAGATGCACCTCTTCCGTTCTGCCCTGTGTCGGTAAGCGCCCCTTCCAGGTAGCCTGACTTGCTGTGCTGCATAGTCTGTGTCACGATGATACAACCGAAAGGCATCTGAGAGGAGAAAAATCTCAGTCATGAGATTTATGTCACTCATAAGGCCAAGCTGGGGGCAAACCTGTTGGGCATTTTCTTAGTGAGTGACTGATGGGAGAAGGCCCAACCCATTGTGGCTGGTGCCATCCATAGGCTGGTGGTTCTGGGTTCTATAAGAAAGCAGGCTGAGCAAGCCATGAGTCCTGCATCAGCTCCTGCCTTGTGTGAATTCCCGACTTGGCTTCCCTCAATGATGGACTATGGTGCGGAAGTATAAGCCAAGCCAACCATTTCCTCCCCAGGTTGCTTTGGTCATGGTGTTTCGTCACAGCAGCAGAAATCCTAACCAAGACACTTGGATTCCAGGATCTTCATTCTCATAACTGACTGACGTAGTCTCTCTCTACCCCTCTCCTCTTAGCCCATTTCTAAGTTTCTTCATGCAAACTGTTTCTTGACAGGTCTTCCCTTCCTCCACGCCACAAAGCTAGGCTGCCCTCTTTCTCTTTTCTCTCCTTCCTTTCTCATCTGACTTTGTCATCCCAGACTGGCTCAATCCGGTGATCCTTCTGCCTCAGCCCAACGTTCTGCCTTTCCCTAAACCTTGGCAGGCTGTGGAACAGCTGTGACTCAGAGTTTGGTCACAGCCTATAACACTATTCAATGCCTGTGGTAGCCGAGGACAGCTCTAAATTACCTTTAAAAGGTAAAGGATGATCTATCAGTGGTCCTTGCTGCGAAGCCCGCTGCTTCTGTGTGTTTATGAATATTTATAAGGGAGCCGAGTGTTGTGTTTGGGGTGTTTCTCCTTGGCCTCCGTCTTCTTCATGATCTATCTGTTATTAGATTGAAAACCTGCCAGGGCAAGTGGAGCGGCTGCTCTCGGTACCTTTCTGTTCTCTTTGCTGAAGCACCTGGGAGGAGGCACGCTGGCTGTGGGCCGTAGGGAAACCCATCCTTAGGATAAAACCTCAGAGGCCATCTTGGCAGCACTTTTGCCTTTGATATTCCCGACCCTGGAAGGACTGGCCACGAGGACAGAGAATTGGAGGGTTTCAGGAATGGGCTCAGTGTAAGTGTATTAAGCCATGGCTCAAGTGTCAGGTGCCCTTTCTACAAAACAAGGTATGAGTGTAAAGGGCTTTTCTGTGAAGCAGGAATTAACTGGGTGCCAAATATAAAAGTGTGGGCTTTCCTATGCCTGCCCTTGGTTTGAATAATGACATGGAGACCTGGTGTATTTATTGAAAGCTTCAGGCACTAAGCTGGGCAGATTCTGATATTCTGGACTGATAACTGGACTGTGCTGGTCTGGACTATTTCCCAGCCACAGGGCGTTCCTGCCATCTTGGTCTCCCTCTGGCTTTCTTCAGTCCTGCCCTCTTGGCGTCTCTTCCCCCATCTGAGACCCTCTGCGTTCTCTCTCAGAGCACAGAACCCTCCCTTATCCTCTCCAGCCCAGATATAAGCTGACCAGCTCGTTACTGACCAATCAGAAGATGATGGAGAACCATGTTTTACAAAATACCGAGTCAGGGGCTGGCGAGATGGCTCAGCGGGGCTCACAACCACCCGTAATGAGATCTGACGCCCTCTTCTGGTGCATCTGAAGACAGCTACAGTGAATTACACCAAAGCGAGCAGGGCTGGAACAAGTTCAATTCCCAGCCACCACATGATGGCTCACGGCCATCTATACAGCTACAGTGTACTCATACACAAAAAAATCAATAAATAAATCTTAAAAAAAAAAAATACCATCCGGGTGGTGGTGGTGCACGCCTTTAATCCCAGCACTTGGGAGGCAGAGGCAGGTGGATTTCTGAGTTCAAGGCCAGCACCTGGTCTACAGAGTGAGTTCCAGGACAGCCAGGGCTACACAGAGAAACCTGTCTTGGAAAACCAAAAATAAAATAAAATTAAATTAAATTAAAAAGTGACTACACAGTGCACCTTCCCCAACAACAAGGATTAGAGAAAGCAGAGCTAAAAGACCTTCCAGGTATAGAACATTCAATTTGTGACTACTTCTCAACCACACAATATTAAGTTTCTATGGTGTTCCAGGTCCTTCAGAGTACTGTGTGCTTAGTAGGTGGGTGATGCTGTGCTTAATGCTCACCAACATTCTTCCAGTTACTTCCCAGCAAGTGACTCATGGCTGTCTTTCTCAGTAAGGAAATTAAAGCTAAACTCCCTGCTCCTGAGAAGATTGAGGACTGGAAGATCTGATACCGGAAGTAAGTGACCAGTCTCCCCAGCCTCGCCTCTGGTTTTCCGCCTCCATTTACTTACATCATTCTGAAGAAGGTTTCTAGTCTCAGGTCACCTCCCTTCTGAGCCTTCTGAGCTGAGTCGGTGGCCACAAATAGTAGCCAGGATCTTATTGGTGTGGGGCCGCCACCTACTGGTGACGTCATGCAACTGCAAGAGCGGTCACGCTGTGTGGATCGGCCAGAGGCAGCAAGGTTCCGAGGTTCCGTGGCACGCGTTCAGGGTGATCGAGTTTCCTCGCTTCCTCACCCACACACCTAGCAAAGGCTACAAGAGGCCTGACTTATGGTCGGAGTAAGACGCACTCAGGCTAAAAGTAAGAGGAGCGGAGTGGATGGACAAAGGTGACAGATTCCGAGATTATTCAAAGGTATAGGTGTGCGATCATGCATGGTGTACCGTGACAGCACCACGTTCCACAAACGCACACCGTTTGACAGTTGCCTTCCCCTGAGTGAGTGTGAAAGTCTCACAACGCCTGCTACACATTTGCTAACCCTTATTAATAAAGCTGTCAGTGTTCCGTGATTCCTGGGCCGTCTCAGCAGGTGTCTTATCTCGATGATTCTGGAACGACCTTAAAGGTCCTTTGCTTTTCCCGTAACCAGGTTATGAACTACAAGTAAAACTAAGAGGGTGTGCTCGGCATAGTTAATAAACAAGTGAATCTTTCGTAAGCTATGTTGGGATAACTAGAATAAAAAATGTTGGGGCCAGCGAGATGGCTGTGTGAGTAAAGGCATTTGCCACCAAGCCTGACAGCGAGCGTTCAAGTCCTGGCCAAGGCGTTTGTAAATGTATTTTGAGTCTGAGTCTTATTTCTGGGAGCATGGAGCTGGGAGGAAGAACCCGGGCTGAGTACCTGAGCAGTATCTGTAGTGTGTGTGTGTGTGTGTGTGTGCATGTGTCTGTGTCTGTATGTGTGTGTATGTGTGTGTGTGCATGTGTGTGTATGTGTGTGTATATGTGTGTGTATATGTGTGTATGTGTGTTTATGTGTGTGCATGTGTGTATATGTGTGTTTATGTGTGTGTGCATGTGTGTGCATGTGTGTATATGTGTGTGTATGTGTGTGTGCATGTGTGTGCATGTGTGTATATGTGTGTGTATATATGAGTGTGCATGCGTGTGTGTATATATGTGTGTGTATGTGTGTTTATGTGTGTGTGTATGTGTGTGTTTGTGTGTGTATGTGTGTGTGTATATGTGTGTATGTGTGTTTATGTGTGTGTGTATGGTGTGTATGTGGTGTGTGTGTTTGTGTGTGTATGTATGTGTGTATGTGTATATGTGTGTGTATGTATGTGTATATGTGTGTGTATATATGTGTGTGTTTATGTGTGTATGTGCGTGTGTATATATGTGTGTGTATGTATGTTTATGTGTGTGTTTGTGTGTGTATGTGGTATGTGTGTTTGTGTGTGTATGTATGTATGTGTATGTGTATGTGTGTGTATGTATGTGTATATGTGTGTGCATATATGTGTGTGTATGTGTGTGTATATATGTGTGTATATGTCTGTTTATGTGTGTGTTTGTGTGTGTGTATGTGTGTATGTGGTATGTGTGTTTGTGTGTGTATGTATGTGTATATGTGTGTGTATGTGTATGTATGTATGTTTATGTGTGTGTTTGTGTGTGTGTATGTGGTGTGTGTGTCTGCTGTCTGCCTCTATCCCCCCCCCGGGCTTTAGAAATGGAGTCGCCCCCTGAACTTGGAACTCAGATTTGCCAGCACTTAATGGCCTATGAGTCTTTGGCTGTCCAATGGCAACTCATTCCCAAAGAAAATATTATGCTTTAAGATCTAGACTGAGCAGTGAGTCCCTGTGAGTAACTGAGAACATGATGCATCAGGTAAGAGACTGTCTAGAGTCTTAGCTAGCACTCACTGACATTAACCTACCAAGATGTTGGAACAGGCTCTCTGGAGATAGGGCGTCATCAGGGAAGGCTCTGGTTGATGGACATGTTTCCTAGTAAACCATTGACTTTGATACTTAACTTCCTGAAGTCAGAACATTTCTCAAGAGGTGCTAGGGAAGTCAGCTCCAAATCACACCACAGTTCAACCACAGTTCACACAATATCTCCATTTCTATAAGGACTTGTAGGCATGGCACATGGTTCTGAATGAACCCTGCTGGGTAAGACCCGACAAAACCTCAACCAATCACGATGAAAGATCTTAGGAAAGTATTCTAGAATGCATTGCAAGGAAAAAAAATCGTTATGTCAGTTCCCTATTAAAAACATCTAACGGAGACCTAGTGTCTACAAGAAAAAGTCATTTGGAGTACATGGTCAGAGGATATAAAGTCTGAATTATGCAAGCTGGTGAGTAAGTTGAGGGAAGCTGGGCTCCACCCGGGGCTTACAGCTAACAGTACAGGATTGCATAATTCAGCTTTGCTGAGAGGGTAGATCACATGTCAACAATCTTACCAGAAAAGCAATGGCACATGGGAGAAGCCAGGGGAGGAGACGGAGTCACTGATGGCCTAGAGAGTGATACGCACTCAAGTGTACCCTCAAACTTACCCATCTGCATCCATTACATGTGCCCAGCTTATGACACTCACATGCCAGCCAATGGTTTTAAGTCTTTAAAAGAACGTTATCATATTTATTTACATGTGTGGGTGCATGTTCCATGGTGTGCATGTTGAGGTTGGGGACAACTTGTGGGAGTCTTTTATGTTCTTCCACTATGTGGAGCTCAAGGATAAACTTAAGTTTTTAGGCTAATCCATTCTGCCAGCTTGCTTTAAGTTTGTTTTGTTTAATAATTTGGAAATCGTGGTGAAATTGGAAGTCAAATGCATACAGAGGAATGGCAGGGTAGTCATGACGGTTAGAACAAAGCAGTCTGCAGAGCGGAGGAGGCTGGAATTGTGCTCCGGAGCACACACTGATCCCCACATGGCACTGTTGGATGCTATGCCTCATATGCTCTCCCCTCAGGGGTGCAGTGCCTCACTGTAAACGCAGCCTTTAATCACCCAATGCTATTGTCTGGAGGCTTACTGCCTCTCGCAGCTAATCTAGGCCTAGAATGTTCTCAGCCTCTGAGGCTTCCTGCTGAGTAAGCTTGCCCCTTCCTAGCCCCTTCCGATCTCTGGCTGTCTGGTTCAGCTCTGCTGCTCTGACCCAAACTCCTCTCCAAGATGACTGATTTAATCTGGTTTCTCTCTCAGCCTCCGACTTTTTGCTCTGCTTGGCCTCAAACTCACCCTGGCAATCTGTTCTAATCCTCTGGTTCTGTCTCGTTCTGTCTTCATCCGTGTCTAACACATTCTCTCTTTAACCTGTCTCTGTACAGTCTTCTCGTAAGACTGCAGACGTTCTCTCTCTCTCTCTCTCTCTCTCTCTCTCTCTCTCTCTCTCTCTCTCTCTCTCTCTCTCTTTCTCCACTCTCTTAATTAACTTCTCTTTTCTCTCCATTCTCTGGGAGCTGGGCATAGCCGGTTCTCTCAAATCTTTCTCTGATTTGTCACTTTGTCTGCCACTCAATTAGACATCACTTTCAAACATGGCTGCTTCCTTCTACAAACTAACTTTACCTTCATTGTTTTGGATTAAAGGTGTGTGCTGAGGCTCAGCCACACCACAACCAGAAACAGGTTTTTCCATGAAATAATACAATCTCAGGGTTCACAGTGTGATCAAACAGCCTGCAACATTTGACAATAAAGATGTGTATGAGCGAGCCTGAGGAGCAGGGTCAGCAGTGTCTCTCACTGCATCCTGCAGTCAGCTCTACTGAACCCAGTCCCACTATGCTGCGGTTTGTGAAGGTTAACTTGATTGCCAACTCAACAGGTTTAGAGTTGTCTAAAGGACAAGCCTCCGGTCATAACTCTGAGGGAGTTTCTAGATCGAGTTGAAGTGGGAAAGCCTATGTATTGAAGACTGCACAATCTCTCAGGCTGGGGTCCCAGACTGGACACCAGGAGAAAGTGAGTACCACAGTATCACTCGTTTCTCTGTGTGCGCAGGTGCAGTGTGTGGGCAGGTGCAGAGTATGCACAGGTGCAGAGTATGCGCAGGTGCAGAGTGTGCGCAGGTGCAGAGTATGCGCAGGTGCAGAGTATGCACAGGTGCAGAGTGTGCGCAGGTACAGAGTGTGCGCAGGTGCAGTGTGTGGGCAGGTGCAGAGTGTGCGCAGGTGCAGTGTGTGCGCAGGTGCAGTGTGTGCGCAGGTGCAGTGTGTGCGCAGGTGCAGTGTGTGCGCAGGGGCAGTGTGTGCGCAGGGGCAGTGTGTGCGCAGGGGCAGTGTGTGCGCAGGGGCAGTGTGTGCGCAGGTGCAGTGTGCAAGCAGGGACAGTGTGCGCACAGGGGCAGTGTATGCTCACAGGCAGTGTGTACATAGACGCAGCGTGTGCATAGCCGCAGTGTGTATGCAGGGGCAGCGTGGGCACAGTTGCAGTGTGTGCGCAGGCGCAGTGCGGCCAGCTGCCCTTCAAGCTCCTCCTACTGTGACGTCCCTACCCACCCAGAGGGGCTGTGCCCTCAATTGTGAGTTTAATAAATCCTGCTGTTGTTTTGTGTTTTATCACAACCACAGGAGCACTAAGTAAGACAGTTAATTAGGAGTTGAGGATGATCGCTGGCTGCCAGGGTTATCGTATGTATCAGCAAATCTCCCTGGCTCCTGTTCAACCTGTTGAGGAGACACAGAAGAAATCCACCAAAGTGCATGAAAGGCACTGTTCATGGTGCGTTCCGGAGCAGATGGGCAACACCACACACTGAGAGAACGGTGGTATTCACCCTGGTCTGGGCCTAACGGAAGTTCTTGCCCAACGCTTTGGCTAAGAAGACAGTTCAAACAAGTATTTTTTTATTTATTTATTTATTTATTTATTTATTTATTTTTAAGTAGAAAGACTTGAGTACCCCTTCCCAAGTAAAGGCAACCCAGGCTTTGGTTCAGCATTTCCAACGCCAGATGACCAACTTGCAAACAGGAAGCAAGGATTTACTGGACAATTCACTTCAAATCAGCTCACACTCCGGTTCCTCTGGTACACGTGCCGGATCGTTTACTGTAAACATGAGTGGCAATTTGGCAATTTTAAAAAAATTGTTATTTTTTTCATCCAAGTACAATCTTAGATTATTCTGTTTGCCTCTTTAATCTAGCCTGGCACCGGTTGCTTTTATGGAACTCCTTTGAATTTTCCGTCTGTAATGAGTCCATTATATTTGTTTTGAAAGCCACTTAGACATGGCAATGCCAAAGTGCAAACGCATCTGGCAAGTCAATGCGGTTTATAACTTCCTGCTGCAAAACCATAATTGAGACTTCTGATTGCATTATAACAACGTTCAGATGAAGAAGTGCCACAGCCACATCTACTGGTTGAGTATTCCTTGGTGGCTCAGCAGGAAACAGTCTCAGAACGCATTCCATGAATGGCATTGAAGGAGCTGCCCCTAGAGGCCTTGCAGGTGTGGCTGCTGTGTCACAAGTGTGTCAGTAGGTGGCAGAGAGGAGAGAGGCTGTTGTTTGCATTCAGTGACTGGTCAGGGAGCTAGCCTGAGACAGTCTAGTCAGGGAGCTAGCCCGAGAGGACCATCAGTCTGGCAATGTGTATGCCCAGACTGGCTCCCAGGGTGGGGAGCAAGCCTGAGACAGATGACCCCCCCCATGGGGCTGCATGGTTGGCTGGAGTGAGGAGCAACTCTGAGGTGACCACCAGCCCTGCCTCATGCAGGCTTGGCGGGGCAGGCAGCCCAAGATGACCTCTGCCTGGTGCTATGGTATGTAGGTGGCATAGCACTCCTGAGACCACTCCTGCGATGACCCCAGACACCCAGAGACCCCAGGCACCACTAAGAGGAGCAAGTAAGTGGTAGAGAAATGGAAGAGAAAGAGAAACAGAAGGGTGTGGGCACAATGAAGAGAGGCAGAACTGGAGACTCGGGGGTAGTGAGGGACAGCCTGACGCGAGTAGCTAGTGATGCCACCCGGGATCATGGTGGGGTCCTGGCCTGTGCTGACACTGGGAGCCACATCTGGGTCTATGGTCCTGCAGCAGCAGGGATTCATTATCACCAAGAGTCCAGGCATCCCTGGTCTAGGCTTTCCCCTGAGGACATTTTGATGTCTGAGAACTGTGCAGAACTGGCCTCACCCTTTGCCTGGGCATGTTGGGGGAGAGCTGGCCAGAGGGCATAAGAGCAGGAGAGCTGACCTCACCCCTATCCAGCTGCAGTACTCGGGAGAGCGGACCCCACACATTGCCCAAGGAGCACAGTAGAGCTGGCCCTGGTTGCAGGTTGCTGGTAAGCCAGCCCTGAGGGCATGGGAGAGCTGGCCCTGCCCTCATCATGGATGAGGGAGAGATACCCTTCTAACCATTTTATCCCTTCTCCCCTTGCCACCTGCCGCACGTGGCAGTCCAGGCCTTGGGGTCATGAGAGCATGAGAGCTGTCCCTGTCCCCCACCAGCTGCAGCCCTCAGGAGAGCAGGCCCTGCACTTCGCCAGGGCAGCACAGTAGAGACGACCCTGGTGGAGGTGTGGGAAAGCTGGACCTGCCAGTCATCTGCTGCGCTCTGACATGGGCAGGGCAGAGAAGCTCCGTCTCTTGCCCCTTGCCATTTAAGGCAGGCAGGACGGCTGACCCCAGGGTCATGAGAGCATAAGGGCTGGTCTTGCTCTTCAGCAGCAGTGAGAGTGCCCTACACCTTTCCTGAGCAGCGCAGTTGAGCTGGCCCTGGAAGTGGCGGCTGCCTGTGAGCTGGCCCTGAGGCATGAGAGAGCTGGCCCTGCCTTTTGTCTGCTGTGTAGTGGAGCAGATGAAGGAGAGATGCCCTCCTTCCTTCCATCATCCCTCAACACTTATGGGAGGCAGGAAAGCTGGTCCCAGCCCTCACCAGCTACAACACTCAGGAGAGTGGGCCCTGTGCCTCACCTGGGCAGAAGGGTAGAGCTGGTCCTGGTTGGAGGGGTTGCAGATGAGTCAGCCCTGAGGGGCTGAGAGTGGGAGAGCTGACTCTTCCCCTTGCTGTCTGTGGAACTGGATGGGTCAGCTAGGGCAGGGCAGGAGAGCTAACCCCTGAGGTATGGGTATGGGAGACTTGGTGGCCTGACCAGCTCAGACACCTCTCAGGCTCAGATCCAGGGCTTTGAATTGGCCCACTCCAACATCTACCCCATCAGCGAACTGCTGGAGTGCATAAAGGGTCCTGCAGATCCAAAACTACAGGATCTCTGGTGACACAGGGAAACAATGGGATATCAGAGAAAGTCCTAGTGAGGGCTCCACATTGCTAGAGTAGCAGAAGTCAGAGGCCTTGAAGTAGACTAATGACCCATAAAATGAATGTGTGCAAGTAAAGAAGTGTGGACGAAAGGGCCTATACGGTGGGACACGGTGACACACTACAGCTTCCACAATGAGTTTGTATTTTGTTGTGGGAGGAGGACGAAAGGGCCTATACGGTGGGACACAGTGACACACTACAGCTTCCACAGTGAGTTTGTATTTTGTTGTGGGAGAGGGTTGCAAGGGTGGAGGGCAGGTATGAGGGGAAGGGGAGATGAGTGGGACTGGGGTGCATGATGTGAAATTCACAAAAAAATTAATAAAAAGTAAATGAGGAGGGGGGAGTTGAAGGAACCCAGGCAACTCCTCCTCCCTCATGTATCCATTCAATCTGACTCCTGCTGCCCCCACAGCACTGGGAATACAACCCAGGAAAGCTCTGCCATGCTAGGAAAACTCTCTACACCCAGCTAACCCCCTAGGCAGATGTCTTTCTTTAAAGACAGGATGGCCTCTCACTCACTGTGTATCCAAGAATGACCTTGGACTTCTGATTCTGTGTGCCCCCCCGCCTGAGAAGACTACAGGAGCGCATAGACACCCCCAATTGTGCGAACGCTCTACCAACTGGGCCGCATCCTGTCTCAGTCAGAGTTCTTGACTCAAGCAAAGCCGATGATGTAATATTATTTGTGTATTTTTTAAATTTAGCAGGCAGGTGCGTTACAGCGTGTCACGGCAGTTGGAAGATAGTGTTGTCCACGCAGGGTCTCTTGTTCCTTCTGTCGCTGCACTGTGTGTGATCTACTAGACAATCCTGACTCCACCACCCATCTCCCTGCGAGAATGCTTAGATTACAGGTGTGAGCCACTGTGTCTATGGTGGTTTGGGGATTCTTTGGTTTTGGTTTTGGTTTGTTTACATTGGTTCTGGCCTTGGGGATTGGACTCAAGTTGCCAGGCCTGTGCAACAAGCAGTGTGCCACACTGAGCCCTCTCAGAGGCCCATGGTGTATCTTGAGCATAGGACTTAAGGTGAGTTTTTTAAATCTAAGTCTGTGTATATCAAAAGATCAACTTTCAGGTTACAAAGATGGCTCAGGGTTGAAAGCGCTTGCAGATCTCCCAGAGGACCTGAGTGTATATCCCATCACCAAGTTCCAGCCAGCGGTTTAAACTGCCTATAACTTTAACCCAGGTGATCTGACACCCTCTTCTGGCTTCCATGGACACACACACACACACACACACACACACACACACACACACAGGAAAGCCACAGGCCTAGTGATTTGTTTTCTTTTCACTGCATAGCATATGTAAGAGGATGGTTTGGAAGCGGGGAGGAATGAGAGGGGCTCACAGGAAGCTGGAGGGCGGCAGGCTCTGCTGAGTGTGGACGACAGGCCAGAGGGAGCGAAAGAAATAAGAGACTGGGAGGAGACATGCAGACTGGGAGACAGATGACAGACTGATAGGTGACATACAGAAGATAAATAATAGGATGATGGTAGAGATAGATAGAAGACAGACAGATAGACAGACAGACAGTGAAGTAAACACAGGAGATTCGGTCAGGGAAATGTTTGGTGCTGTGGTCTCAGACTGCTTTAATGACTGAACATAAGGCCATGCACATCCCCGCTTTGATAAAATGTTATTAATATCATAGATCATCTTTCCCACACAGAAAACAAAACCTATGTTCCTTCCCTGCAATAAAGTACCTAGGACACACTGGTTCCACTAACAGTGTCCCTAAGACTCATCAGCTTCCTTGAAACTTTTCATTTAAAGACCATATATCTTATAGCGAAGTCTTTCTGCTAAAACCAGCAATAAAACATTTGACATAAAAAAGAACAAAGGTGGGGTTTGTCAGAATCTCAGGTAGCGAAAGTAATAATTAAAAAAAAAATCACATGGTATTGGCAGTTAAATAAATGAACAGATTAGAGAAATAAACTAGAAAGACAAGCGCATGATAGCTTAATACAGGACGGAAGTCACAGTGAGTCTCTGGGAGAAGAAGGGTTGATTTTTAGGTATTATACAGGAAACTGGTCCATTGAGTGAGCACAAATAAAATGGCGCCTTTAACATACATCACACAGGGGCATGCCGCGGTACACTTAAGACCACATGAAAGTGTGTGTGTGTGCAGTCGCACACCGGCATGTGTGGAGCCAGCTGTCTTTTGGAAATTGAAACTTCCCAATTAGGGGAAAGTGAACATGGTCTAGGTGGCATCCGTATTCCACACGCTCCAAGGGGGTGTCGGGCAGCCCGTCGTAACCTTCGGCATGTCTGCAGTAAATAAAGCAGAGGAGAAGAATATGCATTCCACTCAGCTCTGGAACCACTTTGACCACAAATGAGTTCTGGGGGTTGTGCTAGTGAGCTAGTTACTTGTCTTAGTTCCCCGACAAAATACCTGAGTACGGCCACTTAAGGAAGGAAGGTTTATTGGGATCATGGTTCCGGGATGCAGTCCTTCACGATTGGAAGGAGAGATAGGGAAGAGTGGGAGGTGGCTAGAGCGACTGGTCTATAATCAGGAAGTAGGGACCAATGATTACCGAGCTCTGCTCACGTTCTCTTTATTCAGAGCTCCCAGATGAGGCATCCCTAACATCTCAGACCAAACCAATAGAAAACATCAGCCTGTAGATCCCAACCAACCCCCAAATTTTGATAAGGTCCTATTCACAAGGAATGAAGTGCATGAGTTATTTCACCAAAGATTGTCTGAGAGTGCCTTCTCAGAGCTTTCCTGCTGCCAGCCACCAACTCTAGGGCAGCAGTGGCCACGGAAGAGGCCAGGCAGCTCACCTTGTTCTGGCCTCCTCTTTGGCCACTCTGACTGGGCCAGAGGAGATGGATACTTGCGGACAGTGCCCCGTGCACAGACAGGCAGTGGATACATCCTTCCCACTTAGGCACTGTTCTTGTACAACACTGTTGTTCCCACTGTTCTTGTACAACAAGGAAAGTGACGAGGAGCAAAGCGAGGTGAGCTGAATACAAACACTATCATGTGCATGTGCTGTAGGTGTGAGCGTGGGGTGTAGAGAGGCCATGAAAGAAACACATTAGACAGCTGCTTCATGTGCCCAGAGGATGAGGTGTCAGACTTATGATGACCTGACATCTGCCAGGATGCCAGAGAGAAAGAAGAAAAAGGAGGAAAAGGGAGTTAGAAATAGGGAAGGGAGGAAGGAAGGAAGGAAAGGAGAGAGGGAGGGAGGGAGGAAGGGAGGGAA
>NW_022196915.1:103621467-103621792 GCF_008632895.1 Mastomys coucha
AGGGAGGGAGGGAGGGAGGGAGGGAAGGAGGGAGGGAGGAAGGGAGGGAAAGAAGGAAGAGAAAGAAAAAAGCAAGTAGGGACCTGCATAGCTCAGAAAGGCAATGGACTGATGCTGGAAGGCAGGAAAGTGTGGATCTGGAGAGGGACATTCTGAGTACGGGGCTGACCAGGGAAATGTGGGGCATGCTCTCCATTGCTAACCTCTGCTCACTGTTAGTAATGTCTTAGCCCAGCTTTGGCCTGCGCTATGTGGGGCCTGCTCTCTATTGCTAACCTCTGAGCATTGTTAATGATGTCTTTTTTTTTTTTTTTTTTTAAAAAAA
>NW_022196915.1:103623574-103623728 GCF_008632895.1 Mastomys coucha
TTCTTTGAGGGTGCTATTTATGTCTTTCTTAAGGTTCTGTATCATCATCATGATAAGTGATTTTATATTTGAATCTTGCGTTTCCAGTGTAATGGTGTGTCAAGGACTTGCTATGGTGGGAGAATTGGGTTCTGATGATGGCAAGTGACCTTGG
>NW_022196915.1:103623746-103627552 GCF_008632895.1 Mastomys coucha
GTTAACTCTAGTGCTACCTGCCCTTGCTAAATCTGACTGGAGCCTGTCCTTCCTGTGATCCTGGCTGTTTCAGAACTCCTTAGAATCAAGCTGACTCTGTGATCCTGTGATTTTGGGATCCTGGGATCCTGGGCTTGTTAAATCACCTGGGAGTGTGGCTTTCTCTGTGAGTTGTGGGACTGGCTGCAGAGCTTGTGCCCAAGGTCTGCTCAGAACACTAACCTGTTAATGATGTCTTAACCCAGCTTTGGCCTGCGCTATGCCAACCTATCATGCGGACTTGGGCAAGCACTGGCTCTTGTGCACAGGCAGGTGGCAGTATGAGCTCCAGGACAGAAGCGTGACACCTGCTGAATCTGTCTGTGACCGGGGTGTTCAAAGGTTGTAAGACAGGTACCCAGCCAACCCTGAGAAACTGAAAAGGTGGGGGCCACTTGAGTGTCTGACAGGATCCCCGATGCAGGGCACTCTGCTGACATCTGGACTGTATGATATTGACTTAGTTGCTTTCTGTGCTCCACAGGTTAATATGTAATTAGAATTCCTATCAGAAAGAGAGATTTGTGACATCATAAAATGATTTTGTTTATTTTTGAGGGACAGGAGAGACGGCTTAGCAGTTAAGAGAGCATACAGCTCTTGCGGAGAACCCAAGTTGGGTTCCCAGCACCCACACCTCAGGCAGCTCATAACCACTGTAATTGCAGTTGCAGGAGACCCTTCTGTTTCCACACGCACCTGTATTCCATACATGTGCTCCCCAGCACACACCTATACATAATTACAAAACAAAGAAAAGAAACTTTTGTTGAATGACACCTCTTGCAGCCCAAACTGTCCTTGAACTTACGGCATCCAACCGTGACTTCAAAGTCCTTATCCTCCTGCCTCACCTCCTGAGTGTTAGGATTATAGGTGTGTATCCCTCCCCCGCAGTTTATTCAGTGCTGGCTGGGATTGGAGCCAGGGCTTCATTAGTTCTATGTGCACTCCACCAACTGAGCTATGTATCCCCTGTTCCTGAAATAACTTTATATAGGAGTGTGTGTGTTTATATGTTTGTGAGTATGTGTGTTTGTATGTGTGTTTGTGTGTATATATTTGTATGGTTTTTTTTGTGTATGTTTGTATGTGTGTGTTTGCATATGCATGTGTATTTGAATGTGTGTTTATGTTTATGTGTTTGAATGAATGTGTGTTTGTATGTGTAAGTATGTGTGTTTGTGTGAGGGCGTGTTTGTTTTTGTGTGTGTGTGTTTATGATGTGAACAAGTGTGTTTGTATGTGTATGTCTGCATGTGTGTTTGTATGAGTGTGTGTGTGTGTATGTATGCCTGTGTGTATATGTGCATGTGTGTTTGTATGAATGTGTGTGTGTGTGTGTATGTATGCCTGTGTGTATATGTGCATGTGTGTTTGTATGAGTGTGTGTGTGTATGTATGCCTGTGTGTATGTGTGCATGTGAGTATGTGAGATGGACTCTTTCTTGTTTTAGTTGTGGTTGACCCATTGACGCTCAGAGTCACTGAAGATCAACCTGGGACAGTGGGTCTCAGGTTCATAGTCTCATACCAGAAAGGGAAACTGTGATCCTTTGTCACCGTAACCAAAGCAGAAGCAAGCATCGCTAAGGAGAGGGACAGAAAACAAGAAACGTGAGATCGTGAGATCGTGAGGAGAGCCTCCGAGAAGGGCAAGGGCTTCGGGGGAGGGGAAGTCTTTGAACGTTCCTGTCTAGGTTTGCAGAGCTCCGGCAGAAGCTAGACAGAGGCTGGGTGACAGCTGCATGACACGTTTTCACTGGGCTCTCGTGGACGGGCCCACACCCGATGTTCATGTCTTTCTTGCCCGTCCAGGAAAATGAGCATGCTCTGTCCAGGTGCCACCCACCCCGGGGGTGGCTGAGGCCCGCCCACCTCTGACTCGAGCTTTGTTAGTTATTGACTCTGACTGTCTGCTAGCTGTTAGTGACTTGGCCGGTCTCTGACCCTGTGAGTGTCTCAGCACTATTAATTAACTAACCTCTCTGCTTCCACAGCTACTGAGAAGTAGCTTGAGTTTTTCGTTAGTTAACTCCTTGTCTGGGGGAGGGGGGCATGCTCTGGGGTCTCTTTCTAAAACAGGCCAAGGCTTTCCTTTTTGGTTTTCCGAGACAGGGTTTCTCTGTGCAGCCCTGGCTGTCCTGGAACTCACTCTGTAGACCAGGCTGGCCTCAAACTCAGAAATCTGCCTGCCTCTGCCTCCCAAGTGCTGGGATTAAAGGCGTACGCCACCACCACTGCCCGGCTAAGGCCAAGGCTTTCTTAGACACTGCCTTCACTCTGTTCATTACTAGCTGCAGTAGGAACAAGGACACAGAAAGGGGGCAGAGCCTTACCTGTGTGTGTGTGTGTGTGTGTGTGTGTGTGTGTGTGTGTGTATGTATGTGTGTGTGTGTGTGTTCAAGGGCTGTGGGAAGGGTCAGAGCCCAGTTCTGATGTCTTTAGCTTGGGGTTTGCGTTTCTTTGTTTGTTATTCCAAGCGCTCCCAGCCTTCCAGTTTAACTCTAACATTCTTTTTAACCCTTTAAGTTTGTTCTCACTCTAACGTATCTGAGCAACTTGCAATTCTCACTCTGGACCCCTTTCCATTACTGCCTATAGAGAGCGAAGCCCAGGCCAGCCCCAAGCTTGCTCAGTAGCTGAGGATGGTCTTGAACTCCTGACCCTCCTGCCGTGTGTCTTCCAGGTGGTACTAACAGGTGTGTGCCTCTCCACCTGGAGCTTCTTTTTATTTTTAACTAACATAGAGTAATTGCTTGTATTTATAGGGCACAGCGTGACGATGTGGAGAATTAGATTAGGGTAATTGGCATTTCCACCACCTCAGACATTCATAGTTTCTTTGTTGTGATACAATAAAATGTACTAACCCAGAAAAGCTCACCGCTTTCCCTGTCCTTCAGAGGAAGCCTGTAATTAAATTACAGTGCCCTCCAGCCCCACACTGCGGACTCAGAGAACCATGTTCTGTAATTTAGACATTAAAATTTAATGTTATTCCTATGCTTAATTCTTTCCTCTTTTATTTCTTTTCCTGTGATTAAACACCAGTTGATTGCCCCACAATTACCTTCTGAGTACCAGGAAACTGGATAGGGCATCAAAAATATATTTAAAATTTGATCCCTTAGTAATTTTCACACTGAGATGGTGAACAAAGTCTGGCTGAATATTATGAGAGAAGTGATTCCCCAGCACACCACACACACACACACACACACACACACACACACACATGCATACACAAACAGCACAGCATACCACACACACACATATACTCCCACATATCATAGCACACCACAGCACACACCACAGCACACTACATACACACACACCACACACACTCACATATACACACACCACACACACATAGACCACACACACTCACACACCACACACATGCATACACAAACAGCACAGCATACCACACACACACATATACTCCCATACCACACACACATATGTGCACACACATAACACCATAGCACATTAAATACACATATGTGCAGACACATACCACACTACTGCATACTATATACACACATACCAAATACACTCACATATACCATATACACACACACTCACATACACCACATACACACACACACTCATACATAAACACCATACACATACAATACCATAGCATACCAAACACACATACACTCCTCCCTACACACCACACACACACATAAACACCACACAAACACAACACCATAGCACACCATACACATTCACTCATCCCTACATACCACACACACACATAA
>NW_022196915.1:103627978-103630613 GCF_008632895.1 Mastomys coucha
ATACCACACACACACATAAACACCACACACACAAACACAACACCATAGCACACCATACACATTCACTCCTCCCACACACCACGCACATGAACTCATGCACACACACACACACACACACAATCACACACGCACCACACTCCAGCACACCCCCACCGCCTGCACCCCAATAAAAGGTCAGCAAAGAAAGTAGCCTTGGGGCCAAACATTTGAGTCTCATCCACCTGGCATTTTTCAGCATCATCTCTTTCAGTTCTAATGCTTAAATCTTCACATAAGGAATGAGCTCTCAGTGCTGGGTGAGGTGCCTGCCATGTATGCATAAGGACGTGAGTTAGGGATCTGGGTCCTGAGGTGAGAGCTGAAGTAGGGCAGTGCGTGTGTGACCTCAGCATGCCTGGGGCCTGGGATGGCAGGCAGACCAGGTCAATATTTCCACCTCCTTTCAGAATCTCACTCAAGTTAGACAAGTATCCAAAGCCCCAAGATTTTAAATAACGTGAAAATCTCTAACTTCAGAATTTCCTAGCATTAGAGGGGTCTAGCTCAGAAACTATTCCAGAAGAAAAGATTTTTAAAAGGAAGTGGGGGAGGGGCAAGAAAAGTGAGACTACCAAGTCCAAGTCCAAAGGCTAAGAGATTCTCTCTCTCTCTTTCTCTCTCTCTCTCTCTCTGATGTGCTTTTGCCTTAATGTATTACATAGGCACCACATGCATGCAGTACTCACAGAGGCTAACACAGGGCATCAGAGTCCCTGGGACTGGAGTTTAGGGTTGAAGGCCACCATGTGGGTGCTGGGAATGGAACCCAGGCCTGGGAGCAACCAGTGCTTTTAACCACTGAGAAGACTCTCTCCAGCCCTGATAAAAGATTCCTATAACCAGACAAGAAACACATGAACAAAGAAATGACTAATCTGATGTTGACTTCTCAAAAGCAAGAGTGAAGACAGAAGGAAGTAGATCATTACATTACTCAGTCAAAATACCGTCTACTCCTAACTGTATGCCACTAAAGAAAACCTCTATGACACTTGGCAAAAGAAACAAAGCACTTTGTTCAAGGACAAGGAAGGGTTATTGCAGTAGGCATGGGTACCCCACAATGGGGTTTGGAGCAGAGGAGAGAGAACAGGGGGTCAGAGGTTGAAGAACCAAGAAACAAGTTGGGGAGGAAAGGGTTATTCAGCTTACTTCCACATAGCTGTTTATCACTGAAGGAAGTCAGGACTGGAACTCAAGAAGGTCAGGAAGCAGGAGCTGATCCAGAGGCCATGGAGGGATGTTCTTTACTGGCTTGCTTCTCCTGGTTTGCTCAGCCTGCTCACTTATAGAACCCAAGACTTCCAGCCCAGGGATGGCACTACCCACAAGGGGCCCTCCCTGCTTGATCACTAATTGAGAAAATGCCCCACAGCTGGATCTCATGGAGGCACTTCCCCAACTAAGCTCCCTTCTCTGTGATAACTCCAGCCTGTGTCAAGTTGACACACAAAACCAGCCAGTACAGAGGTGAAGATAGCATTGATATGTGGGAATGAACAGCTAGAAAGCAAGGAGAAGGTCGGCGAGTGGGATTACAGGTGAAAGGATGAGAAAGCGCATGACAGAGAGCCTTGAAGACCAACAGGAGAGTTTGGTTCTGGCTTATGGGGCAGCGGCAGCACTGGGGGTTCATGGGGCAGCGGCAGCACTGGGGGCTTATGGGGCAGTGGCAGCACTGGGGGTTCATGGGGCAGCGGCAGCATTGGGGGCTTATGGGGCAGTGGCAGCACTGGGGATTCATGGGGCAGCGGCAGTATTGGGGGATCATAGGGCAGCAGCAGTATTGAGGATTCCCAGTGTAGCGGCCATATTGGGGGTTCACGGAGCAGCAGGCAATATTGCAGGTTGACATTTGTGAGGCTAAAACTCCAATTCCTGGGGCTAAAAGTCAAATTAGATAGAAATAAAATGATAATGTATAATGGGGTATTATTAATGTTTAAGCCTTTCAAGGTCGTCTTCCAAATGTGAATGATGATATAAATTAATTATATATGTTAAGCTAAATACACTAAAAATCTCTCACCTTTAGACCATTCAAGTAATATGTAATTCCTGATTAACTCAAATAGAAGTATAAAAAAAATCTCCAATTCAAAAAACATAAGGAATAAGGGCTGGCAAGACAACTCAGGCAGAAGCCCATACACCTGGGCCTCGTTATCTAGCGGGACCCCTAGAGAGTACCACCTCCTAAGAGTCATCCTCTCACGGGACCCCTAGAGAGTACCACCTCCTAAGAGTCATCCTCTCACGGGACCCCTAGAGAGTACTGTCCCGCGCTACCTCCCACCAGCAGGAACAACGCGGCACACACAGGATCCTTCTGCAGTACAAGCTTTAATGCATCTTGAGAGCGAGATCACAAGCTTCAGTTGAGGAGGACCCCGACTATCTCAAAACCCTTCCCTTATATAGAGTTCTATGCCCGCCTCAGACGTGGCGACTCATAATAGGCTGTGAGACGATCAGGCCATTTGACGTGACCAAAGGCACTCCGCCACAGGTCGTTGGGATTTACAGGTACACGCGCACAAGGTGTTTTTATGCCAACGGCAAGCCAGATGTCATCGCCATCTTGTAATGGCGATGT